>NW_027616724.1:0-201443 GCF_964187855.1 Myxine glutinosa
TTTTGAGGTCAAAACGGCAAAGGTCAACTCAAGGTCAAATTTTTAAAATCATCGATTTTCATCTAAAAAGCCGTCAATTCTCAACCGATTGACTTGAAAATTGAACAGCATTTGCATATCGAGTCACTAAATTTGGAAAGATACTATTTTAGGTCAAAAGGTCAAAGGTCAACTCAAGGTCAAACTTCCAAAATCATCACTTTTTATCTGAAAAACCGTCAATTTTCATCCGATTGACTTGAAAATTGACATTGAGTCACTAAATAGGGAAACCAACTATTTTTTTAGGTCAAAAGGTCAAAGGTCAACTCAAGGTCAACCTTCCAAAATCATCATTTTTCATCTGAAAAATCATCACTTTTCTTCCTATTGACCCAAGCTTTGGTCACGTTTGTCAATTTTAATCTTGATGAAATGGACAATTTGCTGTATCAATGGAATTTTTTTTCTTGGGGAGGGGGGGGGATGTATTTTGCAAGTATCGTGCTCTGCATGACGTCTTCTTGTTTGTCTGTTTGATGGTCTGTTTGTTTGTCACTGGCCTACAGGTCACAATTCGAAACAGATCGTCACGAAACTTCACCAAGTTGTATAGGTCGTCCAAATTGAAAAGCATATTGTTTTTGGGGTCAAAAGGTCAACATAGGCCAAAGGTCACCAACTTAGCCAAATTTCTAAAATCCTCAATTTTCATCTGATCGACTTGAAATTTGAAGAGGACTTGCATATCTGGTCACTGAATTCAACCACCAAGTATATTTGAGAACGAAATGATTAGATTTTGGTGAAGATCAGTATAGTGGGGCGGCTTAGCCCAAATATTCAAAAGAATTGTGCATTTTGTGAAAGCACCAAATTTGGCACAAATGTACATTAATATGTTGCGAACATTTTCAGATATTGGGCCACTTGAAATTCCGTAATTTTTTTTTTCAAATTTTTTCAAATTTCGTAATTTCAAATTTTTCGGGTGACACCGTCACAATTTCGGTCTTCGAGGCCGGCCGATAGGCAAAGTGTGACCGGAAGGGACGAGGTTCTCCTGACCACGTGGCCCTCGATCTGGGAAGCGAGAGGCGTTCCATTAGTGGACGCGCCCCTCACGCCCGACTTTTGGGCGGCCCCGGCAGGCCGTTTGTTTTGACGTTCCGTGACAGGCCCCGCACCCCCACCTCCGGGCCGACCGCAAGCTTGTGCTGAGTACATCATACCTGAACAACTCAGTGAGGCAGAACACAGCAGTGCACACCAGGGTGACCCCTTCAGTGCATAAACCAATTAACCTGTCCACTGCAGGGCATATAGAAATGAAGTTATTTTCTGCATATAATAATAATATAAGTTCAGTTCTATATAACAATTTCTGTTATCACCACTACCACTACAACTACCACTACTACAAGCTTTGTCTGGAATTTTGTGGACTAACAGACAAACAGAAATACAGACAAGCTGGGATCAAAACATTACCTCCTTCCACCATTGAGTGTAGAGGTAAACATCATGGAAATTATATCATGCCCTAGATTTAATTCATGCTTACCCGTGTATTTGCTTCACTGGTTCACAAGGTCTTTTGCATACATGTAATTCAGACTCTCGTCTTCATTGCTGACCACACAATGTTCGCAACATATTAATGTACATTTGTGCCAAATTTGGTGCTTGTATCACAAAATGCACAATTCTTTTGAATATTTGGGCTAAGCCGCCCCACTATATCGGCCGGCCTCGAAGACCGAAATTGTGATGGTGTCACCCGAAAAATTTGAAATTACGAAATTTGAAAAAATTTGAAAAAAAAAATTACGGAATTTCAAGTGGCCCAATATCTGAAAATGTTCGCAACATATTAATGTACATTTGTGCCAAATTTGGTGCTTGTATCACAAAATGCACAACAGGTTTGCTATGCTGCTACACTATACGGCCCGCGGATAAGGATGTTGGTTTGCCGAGCGGATGGCACCGCGGCCTAACAGTTACCCCGATTAACCCGATCCCCGAACGTTGGCCGGATCACGCCACAGATATTCAATAGGGAAAAGACAAAAGCGACACGGATGTGAAGAAGAAGAAGAAGACAAAAAAAGGTTGAAAATACTACTAAATTTATTCCTACTATATACAGGCTCAAAGTAACCAAGGAGAAGGAAAGATAAGAAAATAATATACAGAAGATTTTAGAGACACAGTGAAAATCGCTAGCTTATCTAAACAGACTTGATTAATACCCAGGACAGAACAAACGAAGATGACTCACATGGGGGAATGATGATAGGAATGGCGGAGGTGGATGGCTTGGAGGGGGGGAGGCCGGTCCAAGGGGTCCTGCAGCACGATCGGCGCGTTTAGCAGCCGCCGTTCCTTCGTGGCCCTGCTCAAAACCGCCGTCCAGGCCCCAAGCGGCTGTTGAGTGTTGTTGCTGCTGTGGCCGCCGCTGCTGCTGCTGCTGTGGACGTCGTGTGCTTTGCCAGGACTACAACAGGCTTTGTGCTTCCCTGGATGATGATCTCCTTGGATGTTCTCTATGTTCTCTTGGTCCAACAACTCTTTCTCTTTCTTGGTCCGACCACTCCTCACCATCGACAAGCCAACGCAACCAACGCAACCACTGACCACCCAACGCAACCAACGCAACCACTGACTGACCCAACGCAACCAACGCAACCACTGACTGACCCAACGCAACCAACGCAACCACTGACTGACCACAACAACTTCTTGCGCGCGCGCCTTTATAGCGCCTCCGGCGATTAAGCCGCCGGCCTTCAGGACATGCCCATCGGTGTGCTCACCTCGGCCATGGTTGGTCGCGCGACCCTCTGGGTCCGCCCTTGATGACGACGGGCGGGCACGCCTTTCTTCCCCGACCCAAGCACATGTTCAATGGTGGTTTTGGAGGGGATGTAATTGGCAAATTGAGGCTCGGCCATGACGAAAGGGGAAATGGAGGTTTTTGGGAATGGGAATGAAGAATGAAGGGAATCTATCTATTTCACTTGGTGCAATGGAGTGTCATTTTAATGGAAGACAAAGCCTTAACCTAATACACAGAATAAAGAAATAAACTACTGAACAGGGGTATTATAGTGTCCTTCAATGTATGCTTTATGGAATTAACTACCGGAACGCCCTTTGACCTTTATGCAATAGACTGGAGGCAGGAAGGCGATATTTTACAACAATTTACTATACAATAAAAACACAATAAAAAAAACACAATCCTCATATCAACAACACTGCACCCTCCTCCTCTTAGGCACGTCCCGGGCCTATGAACTTTAACTTAGTGTGACACGTAGGTGTAATTCCCTCTACATTTAACCTGACCCTGAGTGTGACAGTTTTAAAACATAAATAAATATGTCCCGCTGCTCCATTGCACCCTGCCTAACAGACTCACGCCCACAGTTAACCGAATTGCGGGATGGTCTTCAAACTATACATTGACGGTGGGGAGCATTATTTACAATGACTCTACTTTTATTTACAAAACGCAACCCAGGACCTGTGATTGTTCTTTTGGGGGGGGAGAGACAGTCTGCGCTGCATCAATGCACCCTGAAAGCACCCAAAACGCACCAACACACCCTCAAGCACCAATCGGTGCACAATCATCTCTGTTCATCAATAAAAATAAACCAACAACCCCTAACCCTGCAGGTGGTCTCTTGCTCTTCGGCTCCCTCTGCTGGCTATTATTATTTCTTCCTGATGTTGTCATCTTCTTTGCTGGCGGCCTATTTGTATCAAAATAAAATGCACCCAACGTGTCCATTTCTTTTTATTTATGGCCCACAGGGGCCGACTATGTATGGTTCACCTGCGGGGCATCGGTGCCCTGTGGCCAAGGTCCGCCAGCAAGATTTCGGGCCCTCATGGCCGGTTCCAGCAGAGGGGCCATGCCCCAACCCAAGGGGTCCATCAGTGGTGCTCAGCCACAGACATGTGGTCCATAATGTGGTGCATCGATGCAGACAGCTGGTTCTGGGAGTTCCGGGCGCACAATGGCGGACTCACGCACGCTCCCCTCGGCGCCCAGTGGCGCACAGGTCCTCATGTGGGAGACAAAGGGGGGGAGAGACAGATGAGCGGGGGGTAAGGTCACAAGGGTACACATCAAACAAGGCAATGCAAGGCGAAATGCGTACAGAGAGCGAAGTGAGAAAAGCTCGTCCCTTCCGTACGTCACCCCCCCCTGTCACCTACTCTACCCTTGCCCTTACCCCATATGTACAAAATCTACACATTTACAAATCCGTCGCTAATGTCACGTCTTCCCCATATTTCCCCTATACCAAATTCGTTCCCACAATCCCTCTATCCAAAATTTGCCATCCCCCAATTCATCATCAATCCTCATAAGGAGGAAGAGATGGAACATCAAGCACAATGTCACACCCACATCATGATGCGTCTCACATTCCAAACATCTGCATCATAAAAATAATAAAACATGGCATGGTGTGGAGTTACGTCACCTCAGGTGAGTGGATGCAGATGGTGCGAGGAGATCTTCATCCTAACTACTTACTAAATGACTTTAACACACTTTACACTACCCGGGGTCTTTCCCTGCCAAACCATTGGCAATCTTACTCTATGTGGTTTTAAAAACGAAATTCCCATTGACCAAACTGTGGTGCTTCTCAATTTGGGGTCTCACTCCCCCGATGCCACTCCCTGTGCCCTTGCACAATTTCAGGACTGGGGCGTGTAGCTCTCCCAGCAGGTCTACCCACCTGCACACCTCCACCACTGCAGTTGCCACCCGAGCTTACCTAGCTCCTCACCCTAACCTATCTAATTGGGGAAGGCCCCTCCTGGCTCTGTCACCCCTCGGTGCCCTCTGGCACTGGGCTACCCAGGTCCGTCCTCCGGATCCTCGGGCCCCATCCACAACAACTCTACCGGCTCCCAGAGCCCACCTGCGGCCTCACCTGGCCGACATCCTCACAGTGGTGGAGTGCCCAAACCAACTACACACACTAACAGGCTACACGCCCAGCCATTTCCACAACACTAATGCACCCATCCAAACACCATTCTTTCACCTCGCACCACAGATGCCAATATCCAACCACAATTTACCTGTACCCTCTACCTAACACTTACACTACCCGCCCCGGGTATTCGTGATGGGGGGTCCATCCTTCCCCCATTCACACCTTCGCACCATCCACTGCACTCCATAGTTTCCACCATACTCACTCCACGACCATCCATTCCAATACTCCATATATTCCACACTCCATTTATTCCATACACCTGTTCTCCATTCACCTGTCGTTGCACACCTGTGCAATCACACCTGGTGCCACCTGCACCCTCCTTCCTTCCTGGACCATTTGGTCAGCACAATACTCATCACTATCACTCAATCAAACACTGCTCCATACACCTGTTCAGTTGCACACCTGTGCAATCACACCTTTTAACCATACACACGGCATCATCTCATCTACCTACTCCCATCTGAAACTCGCGCTTCCCAGTCATCCCTTTAAACTATTGCGCTCCCTCGTCATTATCATCCACTCTTATCTACCTGCGTCCCCACTACAGGTATCATTGTCACTAACTAACCTTACCGTTACCTAATGTCAATCTCTAGGGCCCTACACATTATCCAAACCCTCCCGGGCTAGTTTTCACTGCCAAACCCCATAAGTCTAGTGCTCCTTTGCCCCCGCTGTGAGGGATGACAGAGTTGCCATCCCACCACATCAGGCATCTCCCACTACCAATTTTGCTCTCCAAATTCCAACCAATCAAAAATTTTATATTTACTGCCAATTCTATTCACGTTTCTAAATTTCAGATCAAAAACACTAACCTCATCACCCATCTACTTACTAGATCCTCTCGGTGTGCCAATTCACTTCCAAAGCTCGGCTTCGTAAAGCCGAGCAATGAATGCGGGTTGCTTGGTGCCGGCGGCTGGATACGTCCGGCACTCGGTGCAGGGAAGGAGGTTTACCCGGGCCGAGATCCCACGCACCACCTCGGCACGGAGCCATCCAATGGCCCGATCTCGACCTGCCAGAATGCCTCAACAAAAAGGGGTCGCCATGACGACCCTTCCTATCGGGCTGCCCGCTCCGCCTAGTGGAACACGGATGCGGCCGTTCAAAGCGCGGCCCGGCGTGGATCGCGTATGGCGGTTCTTTCGAAACCGCCGTGGTTCGGATCCCCGCTGGTCCTCGCGGCACGCGAAGCTGCTCGGCGCGCACCGAGGGCCTGATTCAGCTATAAGTCGCTCTAACCGCTAACCCGGTTACCGTCGATGCTTCACCTGCATGCTCACATGCATACGCTACCCCTTTCACCCTCACCGAGCTCGGTGCTCCAACGCCGCCCGTACACCCCGCATACTTCATCATTGCACTCGTTCTTTCGCTCAAAGACTTGGTCACACACCTGACCACCGCACACCTTTGCACACACCCGTGGTTCGCACACCTCACCAACACACCTCTTCGCGCCTCCTTCTCGGTCACCTCCTCTGTGATAATCACAGGTGTGCTCTCACTCGCACACCCAACCACGTGCCTCACTACCAACTCAAGTGTGCATTCCCACACACGCTCTACCATTCCAGGTGTGCATCCTTCCATTCCAGGTGTACATCCTCTCTCACCTGTCACAACCAACTCACGCTCCGTGTCACTCTCACTACTTTCACCACCACTCTTGACAGCGCACTCACCCTTACTCGCGACAGCGCACTCTTTCCTCATGCACCTGTCCGTTACACACCTTTCTCACGCACACTCTTGCGCACACTCTCCCATTACTTCCTCCGTAACACTCACCACAGGTGTACATTCTCCCTTACTTTTGACAGCGCACTCTTTCCTCATGCACCCGTCCGTTACACACCTTTCTCGCACATCCTCTTGCGCACACTCTCCCGTTACTTCCTTCGTAATACTCCCCACAGGTTTACACTCTCTCGTTACATCCTCTGTAACACTCACCACACCGCGCTTCCATGTGCCCCCTCGCACACGCGCTACGACCAACTCACTCTCGACAGCACACTCACTCCTCGGCGCGCACCTTTTCCTCACACACCCCATGGTCGGACATTCTCGCACACCTCCTCTTCCGCACACCGTACCTGTCGCACACTTCACCAACGGCCTCTCACGAACACCCGGATCCAAATCAACCCCCAAGCCGACTGAAGCTCCCCTCACATCATATACATTTCCACGTATATCGCCACTCACCTTGGCACCTCGTCTCCGCACCTCCTTCGCCACCTGCAAACTCTTTATTTGGTTAGTGAGCACATAATCATGATTTGAACACAGACCTTGCACATACTCCATCACCTCCTCCTGTATTTCTCTCTTAGTTTCTGTCCGTCTCTTCTTAATTTCACTCACCCCCTCTTCCACCTCCTTTAACTTTTGCTTCACCTCTTTTATCCCCCCAGTGCGTCTCCTCAATCTCGTCCTCTAAGGCTACCTTGACCGTCTCTATGTGCATCCTCACCTCCCGGTCCTTCGTCTCCATTACTTCTGTCACCTCGTCCAACCTCGTTGTCAGTCCCTCACGTACCATCTGACATTGCCTCTGTGTCGCTATTAAGTCATTTTTAATGTCGTTTTGTGTCGCTTTTAACCCTCCTAGTACCGCAGTGTTCCTTTGAACCTGCTCCACTAACTCCGTCTGTCCCACCGTCAGCTGTTCCACCTCCTCCGTCAGGTCCTCTATGCCCCCTTGTAACTTTGCCGTCCCATTTCTCACCTATTTTTCCATACGCTTCTCGCCTCGCTTTACCCCCTCGCTTACACCTCGTCGTATCTCCTCCTTCATCGCCTCCCTCTCTTTTGTAGATGCCATCCTCATCTGTCCCAATTCATCCCTCTGAGCATCCAATTTACCTTCTAACCCGATTTTCACCTCCTCTATTTGCTCTCCCATTTGTTTAATTTCTCGGGCGGATTGCTCCCCTATTTCCCACAATTTGTTTTCCATCTTGTTTTCTAACCCCTCTAACCCATTTTTCACCCCCTCTATCTGATTCTCCGGGGCAGCCATTCTATTTTCCACCCCCGTTAACCCATGTTTCACCCCTTCTATCCCATTGTCTAACCCCTCAAATTTCTTGTCTAACCCCTCAAATTTCTTGTCTAACCCCTCAAATTTCTTGTCTAACCCCTCAAATGTCTTGTCTAACCCCTTTAAATTGTTGTCTAACCCCTCAAATTTCTTGTCTAACCCCTTTAAATTGTTGTCTAACCATTGTTGTCTAACTTAGCTTCTAGCCATTCCCCCATTTCTCCCATTTTGCCCCCCATTTCGCCCCCCATCCTATCCATTTTTGCATTCAGTTGGGTCAAGAATAATCTGATGTCAAACCCGGTTTGCCCAGCGTCCCCAGCCGCCACCGCGGGCTCGCCCTCTGCGGCGCCGCTATTTTGGGACCCTTCAACCACGTGCGCGAGCACGCCATTTTGTGCACCTGATACCCCCTCAAACACATTGCCAATGTTCTCCTCCTCTCTTTCCTCCACATACATTTCCCCGAGGTCCTGAGTCGATTCTACCCCGTCTATCTCTCCCACCGACATCCCGTCGCCTTGACCACCCATGGCGCGATTTCAAAATTCGGGTTTTGTAAAACAAACCAAATTTCAGTAGCTCGTAATTTTGAGAGCGTTAAGCGCGCTTCGGGTCCGTTCCCGCTCCCGATACCAATTGTTACCGCCAATAGTACAATTGGTGTTCCAAAATTTGGGCTAAATAAATTTAGTCCCAGGTCCGAATCCCAACTCCTGACTACCAATTGTTACGGCCCACGATTAACGATGTTGGTTTGCCGAGCGGATGGCACCGCGGCCTAACAGTTACCCCGATTAACCCGATCCCCGAACGTTGGCCGGATCGCGCCACAGATATTCAATAGGGAAAAGACAAAAGCGACACAGATGTGAAGAAGAAGAAGAAGACATTAAAAAGGTTGAAAATACAACTAAATTTATTCCTACTATATACAGGCTCAAAGTAACCAAGGAGAAGGAAAGATAAGAAAATAATATACAGAAGATTTTAGAGACACAGTGAAAATCGCTAGCTTATCTAAACAGACTTAATTAATACCCAGGACAGAACAAACGAAGACGACTCACACGGGGAATGATGATAGGAATGGCGGAGGTGAATGGCTTGGAGGGGGGGAGGCCGGTCCAAGGGGTCCTGCAGCACGATCGGCGCGTTTAGCAGCCGCCGTTCCTTCGCGGCCCTGCTCAAAACCGCCGTCCAGGCCCCAAGCGGCTGTTGAGTGTTGTTGCTGCTGTGGCCGCCGCTGCTGCTGCTGCTGTGGACGTCACGTGCTTTGCCAGGACTACAACAGGCTTTGTGCTTCCCTGGATGATGATCTCCTTGGATGTTCTCTATGTTCTCTTGGTCCAACAACTCTTTCTCTTTCTTGGTCCGACCACTCCTCACCATCGACAAGCCAAAGCAACCAACGCAACCACTGACCACCCAATGCAACCAACGCAACCACTGACTGACCACCACAACTTCTTGCGCGCGCGCCTTTATAGCGCCTCCGGCGATTAAGCCGCCGGCCTTCAGGACACGCCCATCGGTGTGCTCATCTCGGCCATGGTTGGTCGCGCGACCCTCTGGCTCCGCCCTTGATGACGACGGGCGGGCACGCCTTTCTTCCCCGACCTGAGCACATGTTCAATGGTGGTTTTGGAGGGGATGTAATTGGCAAATTGTGGCTTGGCCATGACAAAAGGGGAAATGGAGGTTTTTGGGAATGGGAATGAAGAATGAAGGGCATCTATCTATTTCACTTGGTGCAATGGAGTGTCATTTTAATGGAAGACAAAGCCTTAACCTAATACACAGAATAAGGAAATAAACTACTGAACAGGGGTATTATAGTGTCCTTCAATGTATGCTTTATGGAATTAACTACCGGAACGCCCTTTGACCTTTATACAACAGACTGGAGGCAGGAAGGCGATATTTTACACCAATTTACTATACAATAAAAACGCAATAAAAAAAACACAATCCTCATATCCACAACAATATAATAAGGCCCAATATATTGTTACGGACCGCGGATTGGATGTTATTTACCGAGCGGAGGTAACCGCGGCCGAACAGTTGTTCCCCCTTTCTTCCTGACTCACCCGATTCACCCAGACGTTGGCCAAATCGCGCTCTGCCAAATCAATGATAGAAAGGACGCGATGACTGGGAAAGATGAAACGACGCAGTACAGTTCTCAAGACCTCCGGAGGAGGGTATAATTACAGTGGTGGAGAAAAGGGGGTAGATTACAAGGCAGAGCGAGGTAAAGACACAGAAGAGATGGGCACTTAAATACAGTCTTATCTTAGCCCAGACAGACCACGGACAAAAGGACAAGGTAGACTTACACAGGGATTGATGGCAGGGATGGACAGGTAGGTCGATGGCACAAGGTGCACCTTGGCTCGGGGACAGGATAAACACAGTCCAAAGATGCAGGGAGGTCTCACAGCGCTCGGAGGGGACGTCTTGCTTTCTCTCAGCTCGGCGCGCATCTGTTGTCACCTCTCTCTCTACTGCGCATGCTCCACGGGGAGTGACATGCCCTTGGCTGGTTGGTTCCGCCCCAACTGGGGCCGGTCCGCCGCTTCCATTGGGTGCGGGGGTTACCGGGCTCTGCCCTTGATGAGGAGCCGACAGGGAGCCCCTGTTTGGTAACCCCGTCGAGCACATGTCCGATGGCGGCTCGTTGGGAAGGCCTGGTGCCCTCCCACCACTCCTACCAACCAAGCCGGATTGAGGACGCGCACTCCCTGCGCTCGTTGTTGTTGTTGTTGTTGTTGAAGAGAACTGTGAGGAAGAGCTGCGGGGAGGTATTGGGAGGTCCTAAACTTCCTAACGGTGCCATACAATCACATTCTGGTGCAACGAAGGGTCAGAATTAATGGAAACGAATCCTTAACTGACATAGACTAAGAATAACTAGCAAGATGTCCTATAGTTGTCTTACATGAGATGCGGTGGACCTGGATGCGACATTTAATGGGGGAAATAGGGGGAGGTCGGGTCTACAGAGTGTTGTTTACAGAAAATGGGACTAGGGAATGGGGGATTGGGGAGAGTTGGGAAGTATTGAGGAAATAGGGGAATATTTACAAGCGGATATGGATGGATGCAAATCCCATATCTGAAACACTGCACCCTTCTCGACCTCGGGGCGGGACCCGACCCGATAAATTTTTACCTACTTTAGTGTGGCACTCAGATGTAGTTCCCTCTACTATTAACTCAACCCTGAGTGCGACAGTTTTACAGATGTTCACAAATGAGTAAATATGTCCCCCTGCGACGTTGCACCCTTCTGCTAACAGAAACACACCCACAGGATAACCGAATCGCGGAAAGCATCCTCAAACTAAACATACAGCCGGTAGGGAGCATCATTTATACAAGACTACACTGATATTTACACTACGATCCAGGACCTGTTCTTTGAGGAACACATGCAGATGTTATGCATAGGGAGAGCATGCATGCCAGCATCGATACACCAACCCACGAGTGCCCTGTGGCCCTACGGCCTTTAATAATGTGCAGAGCACCCCTTTCAAGCACCAAAAGCACCACCCCCTTATGCACAGTAAGCACCATCCGGTGCACCAATAAAGTGTTCAATAACAATGCACAATCAAGTGTCCATGGTCACCGGTGGTGTCGCAGCCGGCCGATGTTCTGCCGCTTGTCTTACCTTCATGGAGTGCACTTGGCCTTCTGGCTTCTTTAGAAATAAAGAAAGGTGCCAACCGCGTCCATTTCTGAATTGTGGCCGTCAGGGGGGCCAACTAAAAGTGGTTCACCTGTATGGCATAGGTGCCACGTTGACCCAGAGGTCCATCAATGGGTGGTGCTTGACCGCAAAAGAACTGCAGTCCATTGTGGGCGGCCACAAAAATTGCGGTCCATATGGTGTATCGATCCAGGCAGCAAGCAGCGGAAGTACAGGCCCACAACTGCGGAGCCAGCACCTCTCTCTCCTCTCTCTCTGCCCCAAAGCCAGATCCTCGGAGGTGGGAGACAAAAGAAGACAAGTGAGTAAGGTGGTAAGGGCGCAAAAGTGCATGCAATATAAGGTAATGCACACTGGGGGCACATGGGAACCAGGTGAGACAGGTACGTTCCTACCGTATGCCCCCCCCCCCACCAGGTAACCTACATTGCCCCTCCCTTACCCCTTACTGTATCCACAAAACACAACACTACCCATAAACATCTACTTTACACATCAACAAACGTCCCTACTGTCTTCCCCGTTCCTCCCATAAACCAAATTCGTCTTCTCTCCCTCGTAACCAATCAAATTTGCCATTTCCAACTCTCATCAAAATTTGCCATCTCCAATTCATCATCAGTCCCTCCTAAGGAGGGAGAGATGGAATCACCCCAATGTCTCATCCACGTCGTGATGCGTCTCACAAATCCAAACAGCAATTTTCCTTTCCTGCAACACAAAACAAAGAAAACACAGGTGTGGAGTCATCATCATCACCTCAGGTAAGTGGCTGCGTATGGTGCGACAGGTTCATCAATCCTAACTATTTCCTAAATGACTTTAACAACTTTACATTACCCGGGGTCTTTCTCCTGCCAAACCATTGGCCCTCATTACTCTATGTGGTTCGAAGAACCAAAATCCCATTGACCATCTGTGGTGCTGCTCAATTTGGGGTCTCACTCCCCCGATTCATCTCCCGGTGCCCTTGCACAATTTCTGGGCTGTGACGTGTAGCTCTCCCAGCAGGTCTACCCACCTGCACACCTCCACCACTGTAGTTGCCACCCAAGCTTACCTAGCTCCTCACCATAACCTATCTAATTGGGGAAGGCCCCTCTTGGCTCTGTCACCCCTTGGTGCCCTCTGGCACTGGGCTACCCGGGTCCGTCCTCCGGATCCTCGGGCCCCATCCACAACTACTCTACCGGCTCCCAGAGCCCACCTTTGGCCTCACCTGGCCGACATCCTCACAGTGGTGGAGTGCCCAAACCAACTACACACACTAACAGGCTACACGCCCAGCCATTTCCACAACACTAATGCACCCATCCAAACATCATTCTTCCACCCGCACCACAGATGCCAATATCCAACCACAATTTACCTATACCCTCTACCTAACACTTACACTACCTGCCCCGGGTATCCGTGATGGGGGTCCACTCTTCCCCCATTCACACCTTCGCACCATGCACACCACTCCATACCACTTACTCCAACTCTCTCCACACCACTCATTCTCTGCTCCATATATTCCACACACCTGTACTTGCACACCTGTGCTCTCATACTTGGTGCCGCCTGCACCCTTCTCTCCCCCAAGCGCATTCGTGCTGATCCGCAATACTCACTACTCACCATGACACTCATCCACAATGCTCTCTCATTCATCACTTGTACACTCACACACACCTCGGAGCATTGCCTCACCGATGCCTCATTTGAAGCTGCTCACCAGCACTTCCATTCATACTGCATCATCTGCTCTGTCTACTCCCTTCTAAAACTCGCGCTCCTCCGTCTTCCCTTACACTCAGCGCTCCCACGTCATTATCAAACACTAAGCTATTACGTCCCCACTACAGGTACCAAGTCTCTTACTTAAATATTGTCACCTATAGTCACCTCTAGTCCCTATCAATATAACCAAGCCCTCCCTGGCTCAGTTGTCATAGCCACCCCATAAACTATAGCGCATTTGCCCCCATCATGGGAAGGGTTGGCAGGGATGCCACCCTTACCCACTGTCATATGGCGCGAGTGGGACCTTGTGGGACCACCTCGTATGCGAGTCGTTGCTCGCCTGCCGGACCCCGTGCGTCGCCCCTTGCGGGTTCAGCGCGGGGCCGAACCGGCCGGGCCCCCACAGTACATTACCCCCAAGGGGCTCCCGTGACTCCCCTGTCCCTCTAAAAACTACCCCTGTTGGTGTCGATGCATGGGTCATGCTTCCGCAACCCGCTACCCATTCCATACCACCACAACCTTGCTCACTCACACCTCGCACCTCTCCCATCACCAGACCCTCTCGCTCGCACCCTCGTTCCATACACTCCGGACCAGCCATACACCTCACTCGTGGCCTCTCATGAACATCCGGGTCCATCTCGACCCCCAAGCTTATTAAATCACCTGGCGCATCATACGCACGACCATATTGGTCACCACTTACACCGGGTCCTCTTTCTCTTCGCTTCTCCTCCATCACCTGCGAATCCCTCATCCGGTTAATGAGCACATCATCACGATCCGAACACAGACTTTGGACCAAATTCTTTTACTTCCTCTTTTATCTCTTTCTTATCCTCTCTCCGTCGCTTCTTAATTTCGCTCACCCCTTCTTCCACTTCTTCTAATTTCTGCTTCACCTCCTTCATCTCCTCGTGCGCCCCCTTAAGTTCTTCCTCTAACTCCACCTTATTTTTTTCTATGTGCTCCTGCACCTCCCGCTCTTTCACCTCCATCACCTCTACCACCTTGTTCATTTTCCTCGTCAGGTCCTCATGTACCGTCTGACACTCTTTTTTAATTACCCCTACGTCCTTTTTCATCTCCTTCTGTGTTGATTTTAAACCCTCTATTACTGCTGTGTTCTTCTTTACCTGGTCCCCCAACTCCTTTTGTCCCACTGTCAGCTGTTCTACTCCCAGCGTCAACTCCTCTATACCACCTTGCAATTTTACAGTCCCCTTTCTCACCTCCTTCTCCATGCGCTCCTCACAGTGCCTCACCGCCTCGCGCACTCCTCCGACCTCCTCACTCACACCTCTTCTGATCTCCCCTCCCATCACTTGCATCTCCTGCCCAGATGCCACCCTCATCTGCTCCATTTCCTCCCTGTGAGCATCCAATTTAGTTTCTACCCCCATTCTGACCCCCTCTATCTGCTGTCCCATTTGTTTAACTTCCCTTTCCGCTTGGTCCCTCATGTCCCTCAATTTGCCTTCCATACTGTTTTCTAACCCCTCTAACCCGTTTTTCATCCCTTCCATTTGATTCTCTTGAGCGGCCATTCTGTTTTCTACCCTCATTAACCCCTCCTGTATTTCCCCTAATCTATTGTCTAACCCCTCAAATTTGTTGTCTAGTCCCTCAAATTTGTTGTCTAGTCCCTCAAATTTGTTTCCTAATCCCTCTATTCTACTCCCTAACCCTCCGATCTGGGCCCCCATGTCCTCCCTCAATTTCTCGCTATTGGACCCCATCCTTTGTTCTAACCGTTGGCTATTGGCCCCCATGTCCTCCCTCAATTTCTCGCTATTCTGGGCCAACAGGGCCCCTATTTGCACCATGAGGACTTGCATGTCCACCGGCAGCATGGGTACCGCTACCGCAATCCCATGCGCGGCGCCGACCTGTTGTTCGCGCTCTTCTTCCCCATGCCTAGCGCCGCCATTTTGCGAACCTGCCGCCCTCACTGCTTCGCTCTCCTCATGTCCCTCAATTTGGTCCTGGATCGACCCTGCCTCACTCTCCTCTACCGGAACCCAGCCGTCTTGATCTCCCATAGCGCGACTTTCAAAATTCGGGTTTTTGTAAAACAAAAGCAATTTCGGTACTTTATAATTTTGACCAAATTTTGTCGAGATGTTTTTTTTTTTTAATTCAGTTCGGGCCTCGTATCCCACTCCCAACACCAGTTGTTACGGACCGCGGATTGGATGTTATTTACCGAGCGGAGGTAACCGCGGCCGAACAGTTGTTCCCCCTTTCTTCCCGACTCACCCGATTCACCCAGACGTTGGCCAAATCGCGCTATGCCAAATCAATGATAGAAAGGACACGACGACTGGGAAAGATGAAACGATGCAGTACAGTTCTCAAGACCTCCGGAGGAGGGTATAATTACAGTGGTGGAGAAAAGGGGGTAGATTACAAGGCAGAGTGAGGTAAAGACACAGAAGAGATGGGCACTTAAATACAGTCTTATCTTAGCCCAGACAGACCACGGACAAACGGACAAGGTAGACTTACACAGGGATTGATGGCAGGGATGGACAGGTAGGTCGATGGCACAAGGTGCACCTTGGCTCGGGGACAGGATAAACACAGTCCAAAGGTGCAGGGAGGTCTCACAGCGCTCGGAGGGGACGTCTTGCTTTCTCGCAGCTCGGCGCGCATCTGTCGTCACCTCTCTCTCTACTGCGCATGCTCCACGGGGAGTGACACGCCCTCGGCTGGTTGGTTCCACCCCAACTGGGGCCGGTCCGCCGCTTCCATTGGGTGCGGGGGTTACCGGGCTCCGCCCTTGACGAGGAGCCGACAGGGAGCCCCTGTTTGGTAACCCTGTCGAGCACATGTCCGATGGCGGCTCGTTGGGAAGGCCTAGTGCCCTCCCACCACTCCTACCAACCAAGCCGGATTGAGGACGCGCACTCCCTGCGCTCGTTGTTGTTGTTGTTTTTGAAGAGAACTGTGAGGAAGAGCTGCGGGGAGGTATTGGGAGGTCCTAAACTTCCTAACGGTGCCATACAATCACATTCTGGTGCAACGAAGGGTCAGAATTAATGGAAACGAATCCTTAACTGACATAGACTAAGAATAACTAGCAAGATGTCCTATAGTTGTCTTACATGAGATGTGGTGGACCTGGATGCGACATTTAATGGTGGAAATAGGGGGAGGTCGGGTCTACAGAGTGTTGTTTACAGAAAATGGGACTAGGGAATGGGGGATTGGGGAGAGTTGGGAAGTATTGAGGAAATAGGGGAATATTTACAAGCGGATATGGATGGATGCAAATCCCATATCCGCAACAATGTATTATCACTTGACTTGCACTTTAAATTGTCTACTCTATAAACATTGCTCATATTTATTAGTTACGAGCACAGATTAGCTCGCTACACATGACGATAGAGACAGGCTTGCTTTAACTGAGGATAATGAGGATAATGATAACAACAGTTGCTCTGTTATGATTTACACGAATCATAATACAAACATTTCTTTTCTACAGATGAATTATAATATATTGGTCGGTTGGCTGTTATTACTTGTAGTCAGGTTCACTATGTCAATAAATTATATTTCGTTCAAAATCATGGTAGATTAGCAAACCTATACATTTTTGGAAAGGTTATAGCATAAGGAAACTAAAAATCAATGTTTACATTTGGAGAGATACCTGTATGGCGGCCATTTTGGATTTTCAAAATGGCCACTGTAAAATACATATTTTGTTCTATTTCTGCCTCTAATTACCCTAAAAATTTTTTAAAATATACTAAACCTATATTTTCAGGGACAAGGCACTTTTCAGAGACAAGGCTAATCTACCATGATGCTCTCTCTCATGCACAGATTTATCCCATCTCGTCTTCAGTTGTCATACCCTTCCTCCCGTCCATGGTACACGGAATCTTGTGGTGAGGCTGTTGCCCAGAAACAACTTGCCTTCGTCTCCTGGAAAGCAAATCCAACGGAAGGAAATCTCATTTCCTTTCACAAAGCCCGAAACAAGTGTGTGTCCACCCTCAGGAGAGCCAGGAAACAATATGTCTCCGTTCTCAAGACCGAACTCTCTTATCTGTCTCCCTCTTCCAAATCCTGGTGGTGTCTGGTCAAATCCGTTTCTGGTGTTTGTTCCCCCTCCATCCCCTCCCTTACCTCAAACGGCTACACAGCTGACTCCGCACGTGAAAAAGCTGAATGCCTCAACTCTGTGTTTGCCTCTAAATCTTGTGTCCCAAACCCATCCCTCTCTGTACCCACCATACCCAGTCGTACCCTGCTGCTCCTGGACTCCGTGTCCTTTCCTCCTGACAAGGTGGAAAAGTTTCTGTCAACCCTCGACTCTGATTCTGCAACTGGACCCGACGGCATCAGCCCACGGGTCCTAAAATCCTGCTCTGCTGCTCTATCTCACCCTCTCTCTGTTCTCTTCACCCTCTCTTTTGCTCAAGGTCAACTGCCATCTGCTTGGAAATCAGCCAACATCACCGCTTTGCACAAAAAAGGTGCAAAAACAGATCCTAGCAACTACAGACCAATCAGCCTTCTCCCAATTATCAGCAAAGTCATGGAATCCATCATTGCTTCTGATATGAAATCTTTCCTCTTCTCCAATGGCTTGATCTCTGATCATCAATTTGGTTTCAGACCAGGTCACTCTACTCTGGACATGCTGCTTCTGCTGTCTCAACAATGGATGGAGGTCCTCAATGCCAAACAGGAAATTAGAGCTGTCTCCCTCGACATATCACGTGCCTTCGACACGGTCTGGCACCCCGCTCTGCTCACCAAACTCTCCTCCTTTGGTATCCATGGAAATCTCCACGCATGGCTGGCGGACTTCCTCTCTAGTCGTCGTCAACGTGTGGCCCTGAATGGGTTTCTCTCATCTCCTCTTCCTGTTCAGGCTGGAGTTCCCCAAGGCAGTGTTCTGGGCCCCGTGCTTTTTCTGGTCTTCATCAATGATCTCTCTGACTCTCTCGAAAATCCTCTCTATCTCTTTGCTGATGACTCCACTCTCTGCCGCTCCATTCCTCTTCCCTCAGATCGGCAGTCTGCTGCCTCCTCACTCTCTGAAGACCTGGACAAAATCACAGACTGGTCAAACAAGTGGAACATGTCTTTCAATCCTGACAAATCTCACACTCTTACTATGTCTCTCCGAAAAGCTCGACTGGACAACCCTCCCATCTACTTTCTCAACAATCCTCTCCAAGAAGTTCTGTCGCTCAAGATTTTGGGTCTCACTATCTGCCATGATCTTTCTTGGGAAAACCACATTTCCAAGCTGGCCTCCAAAGCCAGTCGCCGACTGGGCATCCTCCGTCGTGCGAAGTCCTTCCTCGGTACACCTGAGCTCCTCACCACATACAAGGCTTTCATCCGCAGCTCAATGGAATACTGTTCTCCCCTATGGGCCGGTGCTCCTGCCTCACACCTAGCTCGGCTTCACGCTGTTGAAACCAAAGCTTTCAGAATTATTGGAATCTCCCGCGATGAAGCTATCTCTGAGGGCCTTTCACTCACTCACCGCAGGCAGGTAGGTGGTCTTTCTGTCTTCTACCGACTCCTCTCCGGCCTTGCTCCCCCAGCTCTCTCTGTGCTCTGTCCCCCAAATATTCCTACAGGTCGCACAAGATCTGCCAGCAACCCTCTGATGGTTAAACTGCCGAAATCTCGGCTCTCCGCTCACCTTCACTCTTTCATTCCTCTTTTCTCCCGCCTCTGGAACAAACTCCCTCACTCCCTTCAATCCCACTCCTCCCTCCAGGTCTTTAAAACAGCTGTTCACCACCATCTCTTATCTTCCCCCATCCAAAACCTTGATCTTTTCTACCCCCGCTAATTCACCCCAGATCCACCTTGTTTGAAATTCCAACTTCTTTCCTGGAAGTCCTGGCAGTGTCCATATGTTTTATACCTCTCCCACTGCCCCCTTCCCACGCCCCCCCCCCCCCAAAGCCCTCGCCCTCTCTCAGATCTCTCGATGTCTCCATGTCTCTCGGTCCCTGCTCTCAAATGTTGTGTTTGTGTCCTTCCCCCTCTCTCCCCATCTTGTCTACCGCTCCCTATGTTATATGTTTTATGTGTCGGTTTGTCTTTCTGTGTGATTAATGTTCGCTCTTTCACGAGCCTCGATATTGTATGGAAAAAAAAAAAAAAAAAAAAAAAGGAATCCAATGAAAGTATCAAATTAGTGCTATGGGGAATGGTAAGACACGAATCAAAGGTTTTGAATTGCAAAATACTGTCTTTATATTCACGATAAGTTGCATAATCAAATACATGTTATCATTTTGTACAGGCAGTTAATAACATCAAAATGTGTCACAATAATTCATATCACCAAACATACACAGGCAGTCAGCAATATCATCTATCTATAATTCCAGTAATCTCTGTTTGTACGTTTGTACGTTTGTACGTTTGTTTGTCTGTGACCGCTGTTTCTCGACAACCACGGGTCCGATATACTTTTAACTTGCCAGGTATATTGCTGGGGACCCGAGGATGTGCCTTTTCAAGGTTTCATATTAATCGGACAATTACTTACCGAGCTATGTCCAAAAAACGATTCAACCAATCAGAGAGCAGCGAACTATCGCGTGTGCCGAACATGGCGGACACACTCTGCCTCGGATGGCACATTGGAGAGCGTATTCATTTATTTCACGTTTGCAAACTATGTTGGCGTTAAACTATGTTTTAAAACTAATAAAAACGAATTTGCGATTCATTCGCTTTCCTGCGCGTTTGTGCACGCGATGGCGATTTCTTTACCAAACTCCGGAAGCCGTTCGCTTTGGACCAAACCATTTCATGTAAATAGAGGGGGGGGATATAATTTTAGATATAGATATAGTACGGGCAATGCCCTAGTATATACACATGCAGTCAGTATAACTTCACATCTACACGGGCAGTCAATGACAAAATATACACAGGCAGTCAATGGCATCAAACATACACGATTACAGAATATGCCATTTAGAGTTCGTCATCACTGTCCTGTGTGTCGTATCCGACAATATAGTCCGCATCGTTTTCACAGTCCGTTCCACACAAGCAAAGGTCGGTCAAATTGATTGGCAAATCGAATTGGTCGAATGGTCGATCAAATCGAATTCGATGAATCGAATCGATCGAATTGGTCGAATGGTCGAATGGTCGATCGAAGCGATTGGTCGAATTGTCGAATGGTCGAATTGGTCGAATGGAATTGGTCGATTGGTCGAATTGGTCGAATTGGTCGAATCGAATTGGTTGGAATTGGCAAATGCCAAATATTTCTAAATATATTTCATTGAGAGCCATATAGTATTTTTAACGTATAATAAATTAAATATGTCTTACTTTTAATGCGACTTCTGGTGCTGCATGGTTTTGCTGATGGCCTTGTAGTCTGGTTCATACGTGGTGAGGTTGAGCTTCATGCAGGCGTTGAGGCTTCCATCAGTTAAACGTGAGCGTAGGTTGGTCTTAATGTTCCTCATATGCGAGAATGACTGCTCACATGCATATGTAGAGCCAAACATGGTCAATAGGGCAATACTCACACGCTGCATTGTGTGGTATGTCACAGGAAGCTCGTTCCAAGTTTTAAGAATCAGCTGGTCTTCAGGTTGAAGATTTTTCATTTCTGTCCACTTGTGTTCCCTCGCCAGCTCTGCTCGCTGTCGCGCAAGACTTTCCAACTCTCCATTAAGTGACTTGAACTTACTCATCCACATGTCTGATGCCTTCAGGTCAGCAACTTCCAGCTCAAAGTCTCCGATAGAGACCCCGGGGATGCATGTCAGGTCGATTTTGTCCACTGCACACTCATGTGGATGAGTGATGAACTTGAAAAGACCAGTGCGCGCACGAAATTCTCCAAAACGTGCTTTGAATGACTGCAGGAGATTGGACGTAAAGCCAGCTAGCTGCTGGAGATCCAGATGTTGGGTGGAGTCACTTGCTAAGCATGCATCTCTAAATTGTTGCAGTCTTTCAAAGTGCAGAAGACGACCTGTTTCAATGTCCCTGAGAAAGACTTCCAGCTTGCTTTCAAATGCAAACACTGCTTGTTGAAGGGATGAGATTGTATTTCCAATACCTTGCATTTTCACATTGAGCTGGTTCAGATGGCCAGTTATGTCCACGAGATAGTGAAACTGCAGGAGCCAGTCAGTGTTGTCTAGCTCAGGATGCTTGACGCCTTTCATTTCAAGAAAAGTCCGGATTTCATTCAGGCAAGTTGCAAAACGGCTGAGCACCTTCCCCCTTGACAACCAACTCACGTTGCTGTGTAAAAGCAGACCGGGATAATGATTCCCAACTTCTTCTAACAGAGCTTTAAACTGGCGATCATTTAAAGCTCGGGCAACAATAAAGTTGACCACTCGAATGACCAGCGACATCACCTCACCAAGCTCCTGGCCACACGTCTGAGCGCAAAGCGCCTCCTGGTGCAGGATGCAATGAAAACTTAGGATGGCTCTCTTTTCATGTTCACGGAGAAGCGCTACAAATCCTTTGTTCTTCCCCAACATACAGGGTGCACCATCAGTACAGACAGAAATAAGTTTATCCATCGGTAGTTTTTTTTCTTTAGCAAACTCCATGAAAGACGTGAATAAATCCTCTCCTCTTGTTGTCCCTTTCATTGGCAAAACAGCCAAGCTTTCCTCACGCAGTGTGTCACCTGCAGCATACCTGGCAATTATACTGCACTGAGATAGATGGCTAACGTCTGTTGACTCATCTAACGCGAGAGAAAAGTATGTCCCGGCGTTTATGTCCTTAATTTGTGTTTCCTCGACTTGATTTGCCATCATGATGCTACGATCGTGCACAGTTCTTGCTGACAGGGGCATGTCTTTTATTCGTTTGATTATCTTGTCTTTATTTGGGAAGTCATCAAACAGTTCATTGGCCACATCAAGCATGAATGTTTTGGCATACTCGCCATCTGTGAATGGCTTTCCATTCCTTACTATTGCCAAAGCACCCGCAAAGCTAGCGGAATTCCCGTCACCTTGCTTGGTCCACACACGTAGTTGCTGCTGACTCGTCTGCACTCTCCGCTGTAGCTCCTCGCATGCCCTTTTCCTGCTGTCCCCCGCTGGATATTTCGATGCAAATGAAGCATGGTGCGTATCGAAGTGCCGCTTTATATTTGACCGTTTCATCGATGCAATTTTATCATTGCATATTAGACATACCGCAGATCCTGCTCTCTCACCAAATGCAAATTCCTCTGTCCACGCAGCCTGGAATGCACGGTAATCATCGTCTTTTTTTCTTTCGCCATCTTTTCCGTTACAAGGGTTGAAGCGGATAAACTAGTTGGCTATCTGATAAAATTGATTTCTTCACCTTTACAATGACGCGGACATGCTCGCGAGCCATTGGTTCCCGACCCGACCCACGGGTGACCCATGACCCGTGAAATTTATCTTCAAAACTAATTTCTGTTTACTTTAAAATGACACAGTATTATTAAGAAATATCTCAAGTATTTTAAAATCAGTTCCAAACTGATTTTTTTTTTTAATTTTTTTTTTCAACTCAAAATTGTCTGGGAGCCATATGCCGTCACCAGAAGAGCCATATATGGCTCGCGAGCCATAGGTTCCCGACCGCTGCCCTAGTATATACACATGCAGTCAGTATAACTTCACATCTACACGGGCAGTCAATGACAAAATATACACAGGCAGTCAATGGCATCAAACATACACGATTACAGAATATGCCATTTAGAGTTCGTCATCACTGTCCTGTGTGTCGTATCCGACAATATAGTCCGCATCGTTTTCACAGTCCGTTCCACACAAGCAAAGGTCGGTCAAATTGATTGGCAAATCGAATTGGTCGAATGGTCGATCAAATCGAATTCGATGAATCGAATCGATCGAATTGGTCGAATGGTCGAATGGTCGATCGAAGCGATTGGTCGAATTGTCGAATGGTCGAATTGGTCGAATGGAATTGGTCGATTGGTCGAATTGGTCGAATTGGTCGAATCGAATTGGTTGGAATTGGCAAATGTAAACATTGATTTTCAGATTTTCCATGTAATAACGTTTCCAAAAATGTATAGGTTTGCTAATCTACCATGATTTTGAACGAAAAAACATAGTGAACCTGACTATTGGCAAAAAAAAACCTTTTTGACAAGTATGTTCATCACTCTCGTTTGTGTGTTTGTCTGTCTGCTCACTTAAACTTGCCTCCAGGTGACAATTTTAAACCAATCTTCACGAAACTTCACCAAATGGTAGAGTTCGTGGTTCGACAAAATCCTATATATGGTTGAGGTAAAAAGGTCAACATAGGCCAAAGGCCAATATAGGCCAAAGGTCAACCACCTTTTTCAAGTTTCTAAAATCCTCAATTTTCATCTGATTGACTTGAAATTTGAATCGCATTTTCATATCAGGTCACTGACTTCAACCACCAACTATTTTTGAGGTTAAAAGGATGCTCTACTGAGTGCCATTCTACTTTGTTCTGTTTTTCCAAGTGTCGCTCTATGAGTGATTTTTCATTTGTGTGTTTGTCTGTCATCTCACTTATACTTGCCTCCAGGTGACAATTTTAAACCGATCTTCACGAAACTTCACCAAATGATAGAGTTCATGGTTCGACAAAATCCTATATATGTTTGAGGTAAAAACGTCAACATAGGCCAAAGGTCAACCACTTTTTTCTAATTTCTAAAATCCTCAATTTTCATCCGATTGACTTCAACTTTGAATAGGATTTTCATATCAACTAACTGAATTCAACCACCAACTATTTTTGAGATCAGCATAGGCCAAAAGGTCAACATAGGCCAAATTTCTAAAATCCTCAATTTTCATCCGATTAACTTCACATTTGAAGCGGATTTCCATTTGTGGTGACTGAATTCATCCCACAGCTATTTTTGAGGTCAACATAGAGACTAGATTTCTAAAATCCTCGATTTTCATCCAATTGACTTGAAATTTGAAGAGGGTTTGCATATCTGGTTACTGAATTCAACCCCGATAATTGTTCACTTCAACATAGGCCAAAATGTCAACATAGACCAGATTTCTAAAATATTCAATTTTCATCTAATTAACTTGAAATTTGAAGAGTAGGACAAATTTACCCGTGCGAAGAGTACTTTAACTGCAGCGTTGCCCAGGTAAAAAAGGGAAAATTTACCAGGTGGCACCTCCCCTCCTCCACCCCCGCCTGCCCCCCCCCCCCCCCACACACACAGACACAAAGTTGTATTTGTACCTCGAGTTTGGAGTTTGAAACATAAAACATGTGGACAGAAGACATACTAACAAAAAGAGAGCGATAGAGATAGAAATTGTGATTGTGATAGAGAGATTTTGGCCTTTTATAGGAATAGATCTAAAAAGGTCCGATTGGTCTAAAGCTCTAAATGGCCAAGGTTCAAGCTGCATAATCTCTCTGAAGGGTGGAAGGGACTTATGGGGTGTAAAGTTTTAAAGGATATAAAAGGTCAAACGGGTGAAGGGATCTAAAGGTGTCTAAAGTATTGAAAGGGTCTTAAAGGTAAAAGTGGTCTTTAGGATCATGGGGTCTAATGGTTCTAAACTAAAGGGTCTTATGGATATTTTTTGGTCATCAGGGTATTTTGGGCCTGGGTCTTCAGGATATTTAAGGGTCTTTGGGGTAGTTTGGATCCTCAAGGTATTTTGGGTTACTTGGGTCTTCAGGGTCTTTATGGGTCTTCAGAGTATTTTGGGACTTTTGGGTATTCGGGGTCTTTTGGGTCCTCTGGGTATTCTGGGTCCTCTGGGGTTTTGGGTATTTTCATCTTTTAGGTATTTTGTGTCTTTTGGGTCTTCTGGGTGTTTTTGGCCTTCAGGGTATTTTGGGTCTTCAATGGTCTTCTGGGTCTTTTGAATTTCTGGGTATTTTGTGTCTTTTTAGTCTTCTGGGTTTTTTAGGGCTTCATGGCATTTTGAGTCTTTTGGTTCTTCGGGGGCTTTGGGTTATTTTGGGTCCTCTGGGTATTTTGGGTATTTAAGGGTCTTCATGGTCGAAATGGTCTTGGGCGACTTAAAGGTCTTGGGGGACTTAAGGAGTCTCCAAAGATCTAAGCAGTCTAAATGATTTTGCTAAGGCTTATTTTGGTGTTTTTTGTGATTAGAACCCTCTGAATTATCTTCAAAAATGGTGTCTAAGCAAACTCAAACACCCATGTTTTTCATTCATGCATCCTCATGGAGTTTGAAAATGTATGCACACAAAGTTTGGGGCCACTACGTTTAGTGGTTTTGGAGTTATTTCGGAGACAAATACACACACACTGCCTTTTATTATTATAGGTGTCATAGAATATTCTTACTTCAATGAGCCAAACCAATCATGAACTTGGTTGGAAGGTTTGGAGCAATTATGCGCGTCTGGCATTTAAGAGTTAAAGTAAAAGTCCAGAGGTTTTATATATTTTCTCCACGTGCAATACAGCATCGATCCCCCCCCCCCCCCCCTACCCCTCCCTCCCACACAGAATCTTGTTTCTCACAGTCTGGGAGTCCTTTAGATGCTTTTTTGCAAACTCCAAGCGGGCTTTCATGTGTCTTTCACTGAGGAGAGGCTTCCGTCTGACCACTCTGCCATAAAGCCCAGATCGGTGGAGTGTTGCAGTGATGGTTGTCCTTCTGGAAGTTTCTCCCATCTCCACACAGGATCTCTGGAGCTCAGCCAGAGTGACCATCGGGTTCTTGGTCACCTCTCTTACCAAGGCCCCTCTCCCCCGATTGCTCAGTTTGGCCGGGCGGCCAGCTCTAGGAAGAGTCCTGGTTGTTCCAAACTTCTTCCATTTACGAATTATGGAGACCACTGTGCTCTCGGGAACCTTCAATGCAGCAGAGATTTTTTTGTAGGCTTCCCCAGATCTGTGCCTCCACACAATCCTGTCTCTGAGCTCTGCAGGCAGTTCCTTCGACCTCATGGCGTGGTTTTTGCTGATATGCATTGTCAGCTGTGAGACCTTATATAGACAGGTGTGTGCCTTTCCAAATCATGACCAATCAATTGAATTTACCACAGGTGGACTCCAATCAAGGTGTAGAAACATCTCAACGATAATCAAGAGAAATGGGAGGCACCTGAGCTAAATTTCAAGTGTCATAACAAAGGGTAGGAATACTTATGTCAATGTGATATTTCTGTTTTTTATTTTTTCATAAATTTGCAAAACTTTCTAAAATCCTGTTTTCTCTTTGTCATTATGAGGTATTGAGTGTAGATTGATGAGGGAAAAAATGAATTTTAACGTTTTCAGCATAAGGCTGCAACATAACAAAATGTGAAAAAAGTGAAGGGGTCTGAATACTTTCTGAATGCACTGTACATGTCAGTATTGGAAATTGTTCTGGTCCAGCTACTTCTCGCATTTGCTCTTGCACAGACGTGTGCACTTCAACTTTGCCCTCATGCACTTGCACAGAGCGCAGGTACTCGTGCAAGTGCTCTTCGCATCCAGGTGGAATACATCCTTGGCGAGGGGCAGCGAGGTCCAAATGGGAAGCAGCTTGTCGTCCTCTTCCTTCCACCCATGATTAGTGGGGTTGTTGACAGGCATCATGGACCTTTTGGCTGTTGTCCAGATGCTCGCTTGGAAGACATGATGCTCGCTTTTGAGATGTTGATCCAAAGCATCACTTGTTGAGGGAATTCTCTCCACGTCCCTAGTCTTCTGCGAGAACACCCTCATTCGGATGAGGTCAACGTCATTGTCCTCGTTTGACTCATTGGAGTACAGCCTTCTAACAAAGTTCGTTGCCACTTCTTTCAGCCTTGGCGATGTTTGGAATGGAGTGTCGACGATAGTTGCAAATTCCTCCATGAGGGATGGCACTTCGTGCATTAACTTGCAGCAGTATCGCTTACCCTTAAACTTGAAGGAAGACGTGCTGTCTGATCCAGTGAATGCGTGGAAGAGGGCCATGGTTTGCACGTTGTCGTGCCCAGGTTTGTGGCGATAGTGTTCAGTGAGATCATTCTGGTTGTCTTTCCCGCTTTGAAGGAGATCCAGATTTCTGCGGCTGGATTCAGATCCTTGATGTGATGGAAATTACTCAGAAGGATTATGACGACATCTGTGTCTCCAGTACGAACCATCCCAAGTGACGATGTTTGGAGGGCGTGAAGGAAATGTACTCGGACACGAGTGTCAGCTTCCTCATGGTTGCATTGATCCATTGGTGGACTGTTTCCAACATGGTGGACTTGATCACCTGCAGTGATGTAGACATCCTTGTCATATGGGAACTGTCCTTCTGTTATCTTTCATGACAGGAATGAGAACAGTTCCTTCTTGTTATCAACATTCGCCAGAAACTTCTGCCAATTTCCTGGGATTTTGGCAGTACCAGATACGCGTTGTCGGTGCCTGTTCCTCGTTTTTCCCTTGTGCCTCCTTTGATTGTCAGTGCACGATACTGGTCCCAGACAATGTCTACTCTTGTCGACCTGTTCAAGTCGTGGCAAACTCTTGGGCAGAATACCTTGTCGAAATATGAATCAAAGGTGTTTCTTTGGACAGTTGTAACAGGAAGTGAGTGTATCAGTACTCCACCGTGTCAATAACAATGAAGTCGTAAACATCTGGTGCAACTAGCTGCTCGTCGACAGAAATAGCACTACTCGTACTGGCTTGCATGATGTATACCAACAAATCTGACTTGGTACAAAAGTTGAGGGACCCTTCGGATGACAACGCAGGTGGGTATGGGGAAGACTCGTGAGGAAAAAAATCCTCCAAATCCCCCCCCCCCCCCCCAATTTATTTTTGATATGAGTGCTTGACACTCGAAACAAAACTGTTCTATAGGCCCTTACCTTCAAATTGGTACTGAAAACGAAACTTTTGCATCATTTTGAAATGACTGAGTGTCTGGGCACCCCACCAATAGGCTCCTTCCTTATGAACAACTCTCCCATCAGTTGAAGTTTCATGAAAATCGGTTTAAAATTATGACCTGTAGGCCATTGTCAGACAGGCAGACAACAGACAGACAAAATAAGGCACAAGACCAACCAATATACTTGAAAAATATCCAATTTTGCAAGTAACAAATGGAGTGAAAACTGAGTACTCCCTTTCAACGCACGTCATCGCCAGACCCCGCAGTGCCTGGAGGTGGAAGAGGAAAGGAGCGGTGTACAATAAAAAAACAGATTACTAAACACTTTAAATAGTGATTTAGTGAAATCTGTACATCATTTATATCATAAATAATGATTTAAAACCAGAAACTAAATAATTTAATGGTGAAATATAATTTGGTAAACACTATTGTATTCGAAATTAAATGTATAATTTGTGCATGGCACACAGATACATCTCGGCAGATGTCCGCTTGCTTTGCTCCTGTGCAATTCTCCCAAAATTCCCCCATCCTCCAAAATGAGGTCCTCACTAGTCACTACACACTTGTGTTACTGCAGTTTCATTTGGTTTTCAGATAACAGAAAATTACATTGAGTTGGGAACAAAACATTTTAGGAAACAGTCATCGACAACACACTACTTAGATTCAAATACGATCAGAAATGCAACAAAAGAGCATTAATCAACTGTCACCAAAAATATATCCAGTTTATAGAATCTAATAAAACTTGTCTTTTTTTATCACAGGTGAGATGGATAGTAAGTTGGCGACCATCTTAAAGTCTCAATTTCAGGCGGTCCAAAACACAGTGCTGGAACCCGCCGAGAGCCAGCTCCAGATGTATCGTGAACTTGTCGCGCAGAACAGGGACCAGTTCGCTGGGATCGATTTTGATCTCCGCCAGGAAACCATCGACGGGTACCGGAAGAAGCAGAAGGAGGCGGGAACGCAACCGAAATATCACTTTATTAGTGCCATCCACTCACTGTACTACGTAGAAGACCACACCGACTCCATTGGATATCTATATGACTGTCTGGAAGAAGGCGGCATTTTGCTGATTATTGTCATTTCAGGTGAGGACACAAGTAGTGCAACCAATGGTGCAACCGGAATCGGGCCAAAAGGATGCATGTATATCTGTGTATTTGTTGTTGTTTAGTTGGGCAAGCTTATCTTTTGCTTTTTGCAAATCAGAAAACTGATATCTTTTGCTTTTTGCAAATCAGAAAACTGATATCTTTTGCTTTTTGCAAATCATAAAACTGATATATTTGGCTAATTAGAAAACTACATTATTTGTATTCTATTACGACGATGAATGTTATTAATCTTAGTGGAGGAAGGCGACATTTCAACGGAGTGCAAGCATAGGCGTAGTTTGACTTCTCTATTTGCGGAAGGGGGGTGGGGGGGGGGGGCAGGGGCTTAATATAAATAATGGGTCTGACTTCCAAAATTACCGTTTGTTAGTGTAGTTACAGTGAACATGAAATCACAAATACAGTTTATGTTCATTATTCAATCACCCTTGTTTTTGTTTTAGCCTAATTTTAGCTCATTCCCTTCACAGTCTGTGTGTGTGTGTGTCTGTGTGCATGTGTGTGAATGTGTAAGTGTGTGTATGTCAGGGTTTACCCCTCTATTCCCTCCCCCCCTCTCCCAAAGAATGATCATCTGACCAACCTCAGACAGTTGCAAAATAATTTATAAAAGGAATATATATATATTGTTACGGTCCGCGGATAAGGATGTTGTTTGCCGAGCGAAGGCACCGCGGCCGAACAGTTGTTCCCCGACTAAACCCGATTCACCCAAACGTTGGCCGTATCACGCCACAGATACTCAATGTGGAAAAGACTAAGACGACGAATGCAAAGAGGAAGAAGAAGAAGATGTACAGAAGAGTAACGGGGTTTATTATTATTTACACACACATAAGCAAAAAGAGCAGTCACGGGTATTTACAGCGGACATGAAAACGCAGGTGACACAGTGAAAATTACTAGCTTATACAGACTTAGTTACTACCCAGGACAGCACGAACAAAACAAACTCACGTACGCAAATGGGGAACTTGCAGGCAGGAATGGCTGGAAAGGATGAGCAGGTGGGATCACAGGGCACAGCGAGCAGGTCCACTCCGGGCGGGAAGCGGGGAGCCGGCAGCTCCTTGTAATCCGCTTTACAGCGCACGCCGGCAGCTCCTGGTATTCAGCTTTACAGCGCACGCCGGCAGGGTCACTCGCTGCCCCGTCAGGGCTTCACGCGGCTGGTTGAAACGGGGCTGAACTCATCTGCCGTATCTCTTTGCAACTCGTTCGTAAAAGTTCCTCTGCTTTCTCTTGGACCCTTTCTTTGTCGTGTACCTCTCCACGCAGCTCAGCTCGTATTCCCTTCCTCTCACTTCTCTCCAGCGCGGGACTGACACGCCCTCTCCCCCGTGCTCTTTTTCGTGACCTTGTATGGTAATCCCACGGGCTTGTCTCCTTATTTGGGCATGGCGCCGACGGCACGCCCTTCGTGGCGAGCCACGGGCTTGTTTCCTTATTTGGGCATGGGGCTGAACAGCCCCGCCCTTCGTGGCGCACCCTGGGCTTGCCTCTCCCTGGCGACCCCGCCCCTCCTGTTCAAACAGAGCACGGAGCATATATTCACTATCGCAGCGAAATGAGAGGGTGTGCACCCCACGCTTGTGAACTGCTTTACCCACAGATGGAGAGTTTGGCTGGGAAATGGAATTATTGAAGGGGAGCTATTCTTAATTGATTCGGTGCAATGGAGTATTATTTTAATGGAAGACAAGGCCTTACCCTAAAACACATAATAAGATATAAGCTACTGAACAAGGGTTTTATTGTGTCCTTCAATGTGGTGTTTCATGGAATAACTACCGAGACGCCCATTTTACCTTTACACAACTCTGGAGGCAGGAGGGGCCATATCCAACCAATGTTACACAACAATTTACCACTACAATACACACAATCAAAAAAATGCAATCCTCATATCCGCAACAATATTATATATATATATGTATATATATATATATATATACATGTATATATATATATATATATATATATATATATATATATATATATATATATATATATATTGTTACGGTTCTCTACGCCAGCCTTCTTCCCCTTATGAAGGGGGGATTAATCCCCTTGTCTTTACTGGGCCTTGGCAGAACCGAGACTTATTACGTCCCTCCCGGACACACGTGGAGTAGGGTTTCGGGACTACTTTCTCGCTCGTACCTAAGTACCCGCGCTGCCCTGGGAGTGAGGAAACAAGCCTCGCACGAACCACGTGTGATGTTGGTACGCCGAGCGGATTGCGTACACGTGGTCCGCGCAGTCTTAACTAGTGGAACCCGATTGGAGCGATCTTAATCGTGCCACGCATAGTCAACTGGAGAAATCACAGAAACGATTGAATCAAGAAGAAAGGAAGAACAGATGGGATTAATTATTCCCACACGTATATACAGTTCAAGGACGAAGAGACAGAATAATCCTTAAACAGTCTTAACTTATCCCTGGGACAACGGGCCCATCTCACACACTCACACAGGGGATTGCAGATGGGCAGGTGTTCCCCAACGCGTCTAGGGATGGTCCTTGTCCAGCTCTCCACGGCACCCGGCACTTCCCGCGAAGATGGTGGCAGGCGAAGGCAGGGACTCGTAGCGTGTCTCTCGAACAAAGGGATGATGATCGGGCGGAACGGTAGAGGGCGGACTTTAGCGCAGCTGGCGGTTACTCAGCCTCGTTCACTTGCGTGGCTGAAATGCGCTATTTCTTTATCAGCGCGTCTGGCTGTGCCCGCGTATATGTAGCGACCAACTCCTCTTCTTCAATACACTTGTTGTTGGTTAACGCGCGCGTTCCCGTGCAATGGTCAAGTTCATCAGGCAGTACAACGCGAGTCCTTATCTCTCTCCCTTGCAGCAAGTCAAGTCCTCTTAGCCCTCCGATGCAAGTCCTGTCGAGGGCTTTGGCAGCGGGTTTTATAGCTACGCCCCCCGAACCTTCTGGAACTCACCAGACTCTTCTCACCACGCCCTCTGACACCGCGCCGCCGCCATCACCCTCGAGCTCTGATTGGCAGCTCATGCTTACCGTCATCGCTCCTGCCGCTCTGCCTCGACTCCGCCCTGATCCTCCTCTGCCTGCCTCGTGTTAATTCGCCCAATATGAACCAACGGTAACAAACTGGATTGAGGCTACCGACGTAGGATGATCGGTGGCAAGTAGGGCCTATTTTCCTGGCTCCTACTCAAAGCAGAATTAACAAAGCAGAGGAACTAAGCTCACAAATACTAAGACATAACTATACTATCGCGAGGCGACATGTTGCTTGTGTGACTAACTATGGGGGACAGACTTTAACCTTTATTACACTCACTTGACAGACTCAAAACCGCAACAATATATATATATATATACAGTGGAACCTTGACTTACGAGTTTAATTCATTCCGTGACCGAGCTCGTAACTCAAATTGCTCGTATCTCAAATCAAATTTCCCCATTGAAATGCATTGAAATGCTATTAATCCGTTCCAGCCCGCCAAAAACCACACCAATTTTTTTTAAAATATACAGTATATATAAAAAATATCTCGCGCTTTATATTTCACCTGTATGCAGCATACAAGTTGGCAGGATGGCCTGGACTGGAGGTACGCACACTTGACTCTAAAGTCTAAACTGTCCAGCCTGGGTTTGAATCCCAACCCAGCTATAACCTGTCATGGGTGAATCACAGGCAGGGTGATTCATCAATGTGTGTACCGCTAAACTGGGCGCCCCGTTTGCGTCCCATTAGTTGTTGGATGTTAAGGATCTCACCGTGTTTTCCACAAAGAGAAGGCGAGCTATCGCCGGCATTCTGAACAAGTTGTGGCCTGGCATGCTCTTCTCCTCTGCCGTTATATACGTCCTCCTCGACACCTCGCTCATGTTTTTCGACGATTGCGTGTTTTATATCCAAGCACATCATCCTCTTCTTCTTCTCAGCACTGCACTTGCCACTCACTTTCTTAGGCCCCATGGTTAAAACTAAGAAATTTTCCGAAATAACCAAAATGCGAAAAAAAAAATGCAGCGCTGTACGACAGAGATACGTACTGTACTTGCACGGCAAGATAACCACGTGACCAGAACCCACCTGGCGGCGTGAACTCGAAATAACCAAAATGCGAAAAAAAAAATGCAGCGCTATACGACAGAGATACGTACTGTACGTGCACGGCAAGATAACCACGTGACCGGAACCCACCTGGCGGCGTGAACTCGAAATAACCAAAATGCGAAAAAAAAAATGCAGCGCTGTACGACAGAGATACGTACTGTACGTGCACGGCAAGATAACCACGTGACCGGAACCCACCTGGCGGCGTGAACTCGAAATAACCAAAATGCGAAAAAAAAAATGCAGCGCTATATGACAGAGATACCTACTGTACGTGAACGGCAAGATAACCACGTGACCAGAACCCACCTGGCGGCGTAAACTCAAAATAACCGAAATGCGAAAACTAAAATGCAGCGCTATACGACAGAGATACTGTACTTGAACGGCAAGATAACCACGTGACCGGGTGGCGAAAGCTCGTAACTCGGATCTCGGCTCGCATCTCAAAGCAATAAACCGCCGGAGCGACGGCTCGTATCTCGAAAAACTCGTAAGTTGGGGCACTCGTAAGTCAAGGTTCCACTGTATATATATATATATATATATATATATATATATATATATATATATATATATATATATATATATATATATATATATTGCCATATATATATATATATATATATATATATATATATATATATTGCCTTATATATATATATATATATATATATAATAATAATAATAATAATAATTCATTTATTTTGTATAGCGCTTTTCCAGAAGCCCAAAGGCGCTTTGACAGAGTGGAAAACATAATGCATAACAATACATGAAAACAACAATTGCAAAAAGACAAGAATCAATAGGGAAATATTTAAAGCAAAAGGAGGGAGAAGGAGAAGAGATAGTCAGGGGTTAAATGCTGTGGGTTGAATGTTGAATGCAGCGTTGAATAGGTGGGTCTTTAGTGATGTTTTGAATGTGGTGAGTGAGGAGGAGTCTCTGATGGTGTGAGGTAGTGAGTTCCAGAGGGTGGGAGCAGCGATGGAGAAGGCCCTGTCCCCCCAGGATCTGAATTTGGTCCGGATGGAGGGGGTCAGGAGGTTGGTACCAGCAGAGCGGAGGTTGCGGGTGGGAGTGTGTCTGGAGAGGAGGTCAGCCAGGTAGGATGGGGCCAGGTTATGGAGGGCTTTGTATGTCAAGAGGAGGATTTTGTACTGGATTCTCTGGGGGATGGGGAGCCAGTGAAGCTTGTAAAGGACGGGGGTGATGTGGTCACGGGTCCGGGAATGAGTGAGTAGACGGGCAGCGGAGTTCTGAATGTATTGGAGTTTATTGGTGATTTTTGAGGGTGAACCATAGAGGAGGCTATTGCAGTAGTCCAGACGGGAGGTGATGAAGGCGTGGATGAGGGTTTCTGCAGCCGTGGAGGAGAGGGATGAGCGGAGACGGGCAATGTTTTTCAGGTGAAAGAAGGCTGACTTTGTGATCTGTTTAGTGTATTTGTCGAAGGAAAGGGTTTGGTCAAAGATGACGCCAAGATTCCGGATGTGAGGGGAGGTGGATACTGGGATACCGTCGATGTTGAGGGCAAAGTTATGGGTGGATTTTGTGAGCGTTTTTGGGCCAATGATGATTATTTCAGATTTATCACAGTTAAGCTTGAGGAAGTTGATTTGAAGCCAGGATTTTATTTCAGTGATGCAGTTTGTCAGGATAGAGTGGGTGTCGGTGGAGACGGACTTGGTGGAGATGAAAAGCTGGATGTCATCGGCGAAGCAGTGGAATTGGAGACCATGACGGCGGATTAAGTGACCGAGCGGGGACAGGTAAAGGATGAAGAGGAGGGGGCCAAGAACTGAACCTTGGGGGACACCTTGGGGGAGGGGAGCAGTGGGGGATTTGCAGTTATTGATGGAGATGAACTGGCATCTGTCAGAGAGGTATGATTTAATCCAAGAGAGGGCAGTGCCGGTGACGTTAAAGGTGGATTCAAGTCGGGTGAGGAGGATAGTGTGATCGATGGTGTCAAAGGCAGCGCTGAGGTCGAGGAGGACGAGAATGTTGAGGTTGCCAGCGTCAGAGGAGAGGAGAAGGTCGTTGGTGATTTTGAGGAGAGCAGTTTCAGTACTGTGGTTGGAGCGGAATCCGGATTGGAATGTTTCATACAGGTTATTGGCAGAGAGATGATGTTTGAGTTGAGTGGCTACAGCGCGTTCCAAAACTTTTGACAGAAAGGGTAGGTTGGAGATGGGTCTGAAGTTGTTTAGGGTGTCAGGGTTTAGACCAGGTTTTTTTAGAATGGGGGTAACAGCAGCAATTTTGAGGGAAGGTGGGACGATGCCTGTAGACAGGGAGGAGTTTATTGTTGCAATGATAAGTGGAGAGAGAGCAGGGAGGGAGGCTTTGACAAAGCTGGAGGGGATGGGGTCAAGAGTGCAGGTGGCAGTTTTCATTCCTATGAGGAGTTCAGAGAGGTCAGTAGGAGAGATTGGGGAGAACCGAGACAGGGGATGGCAGGACAAGGGGGGGCAGGTGGTTGGAGGGGGAGCGGGTGCGGCGGTGGTCAAGCTGTTGTAGATGTTGTCAATTTTGCGTTGGAAGAAAGAGAGGAAGGAGATGCAGTTGTCTACTGTGAATGACTGGGTGGTGGTGTTCAGGGGGCGGAGGAGTTTGTTTATTGTCGAGAAGAGTGCTTTTGCGTTTCCGGAGCCAGAGTGGATAATTTGAGAGTAGTAGGCAGAGCGGGCGCGGGAGAGGGCATCTTTGTAGTGTTGTATGTGGTCCTTGTAGGCTTGGGAGTGAACTGTGAGACCCGTTTTATTGCGGAGTCTTTCAAGTTGGCGAGCACGAGTTTTCATCAGGTGGAGTTCAGGGGTAAACCAGGGAGCAGAATGGGTGAAAGAAACTGTTTTGGTTTTTACAGGCGCAAGCTGGTCAAGGCAGGAGGAGAGAGTGTGGTTGTAGTAGTCAGTGAGGTCGGAAGGGGTGTGGAGGTCAATGAAGGGAGAAGTGGACATTTTTTCAGAGAGGGTGGATGAGAATGAGGTAGGTGAAAGAGCGTTTAGCTTACGGAAGTTGATTGTGCGATAATGCCTTGGTGTTGGGGCGGGGATGTTGATGGTCAGAGTGATGGCTAAGTGGTCAGAGAGGGTGAGGTCGGAGCCATAGAGATGGTGCAAATTTAATCCAGTGGAGCAGACAAGGTCCAAAATGTGACCACGGATATGGGTAGGAAAGTCGACATGTTGAGTGAGGTTAAAGCAGGTGAGTAAATCAGTGAAGTCAGTGGTTATTGTGGAGTCAGTGGAGTCCATGTGGATATTGAAATCACCAAGGAGGAGGATTGAGGGGGAGAGGGAACATAGCTGGGTCAGAAAGTAGGAGAAGTCAGACAGGAATGATGGATTAGTACATAAATACATAAATTCAAATACATAAGTTCAAGTACATAAATATATATATATATATACTCGCGGGGTCACCCGTGGGAATCCCACGGGCATGGATGTGTTTGACATTTCGACATATTGAGTTAGATGCTGCACCTGCACATTCAGTTATATAAAATGGTTACTGGCAATTGATCACATCCACAAATGATCTAATCCACACAATTTATGTACTTTACATAACGTTAATAGGAATACATGCCCGTGTAGATGGGAAATACAGTTTGTTTGAAATAAATCACAAATATCAGAAGAAAGTTTTTAAAATTTAGAACTATTCTCACTCAGAGTTAAACATCACCGTAATATTATGCGGTTGCTTCAACGTTTTCGGTGAATTATATGTCATCATTGTGAGATTTTTTTGGAATTTTTTTTTTTGAAATGAGATTTTTATATTTAAAAAAACGGCAAAAAAGCATCAGAACAGCTGTGAAACAGCATCAAAACAGCAGTGAAAAAGCATCAAAACACTATCAAAACAACAGTGGAAAGCATCAAAACAGCAGTGAAAAAGCATCAAAACAGCAGTGAAAAAGCATCAAAACAGCAGTGAAAAAGCATCAAAACAGCAGTGAAAAAGCATCAAAACAGCAGTGAAAAAGCATCAAAACAGCAGTGAACAAACAGCAGTGAAAAAGCATCAAAACAGCAGTGAAAAAGCATCAAAACAGCAGTTAAAAGCATCAAAACAGCAACAATGGTCCGGTGATTTTTCAATCACCGCAACTAAATGTGTCGGAGTAATTAACTATTTTCCTTCGTGCCCTCCTTTTGTTGCCTGAATGGTGTCACTGCAGGACCTCTGGGTAAACAACATTACGGGTGAAGATTCCACTGTGGCCATCAATTTTTCCCTGTTGGCCATTACTGACTACCTTTACCTTGACATCCTCAAATCGTTTAGCACGCGACAATGCAACATATAATTGGCCATGGCTGAAGACGGGTTCTGGTAAGTAAATCCCAACTTTGTGTAATGTTTGACCTTGACTCTTGTTTATTGAGAAAGAGAATGCCACACGAACTGGAAATTGATGGCGTTTTGAGTACGAATGGTAGTGTTGTATCGGAAGGTGCAATACTAATCCTGGGTATAAATGTGCGTGTTCCTTTGTGACTGCCAGAAATTATTTCTCCATCTATTATGTTTGGCAACAATCTTTTAACAACCAATCTTGCACCATTGCACAGTCCCTGTTTCGGATCAAAGTTACGGAGTAACATGATGACAGCACCATCTTTGAGACGAAGTTTGTGCAATGGCATTCCAGAAGGAGTTAATTGATTTAGGAATTCCATAGGATAATTTAGTGCCTCTTCAGGGTCATCACAGACAATGGAATCAGCGCTGAAGTACGTCTTTTCTTCCCCAGGAAATGCATCCAGTATCTCATGGTTGATCACAAATGTGGATTCATTCTTTGGACACAACACGGCTCGTTGTGCCAGCGCATCATAGTTTGAATGGATTTCGTTCAAATTACCGAAAACAGCCTGTGCTAAAGAAATGTTGTCTTCTACACAGATACGATCAGGCAGTCGTATTAAATCTGAGTCAGGAATTGTTTCCACAGTCCCATTTCCAACCGACAGTAACCATTTTGAGAATTCTTCGTCATCATTAGCTCTCATGTTTGATTTTAAGTTCAGCTGTTTGAACTTTGGCCACAACTTGCTACGCTTGATGCATGTGGCGATGATTGCTGCAGGTGCAGCGCGAGGTACAACGGGCAAAACCTGCCTGAAGTCCCCACCAAGAAGTAAGACCTTTCCACCAAAAGGAATGTTGTTGCTGGTTACATCCCGGAGACATTGATCAACAGCCGCTAAAGCATATGCTGGAGCCATAGGTGCTTCATCCCAAATGAATAGGTTGGCCTTCCTTAGAGTATCTGCATCTTTACTCGTAGGTGATATGTTGCATGTGGAGTTTTCCAAAATGGGCACTGGCAATTTGAATTGATGGTGCGATGTACGGCCCCCTGCTAGCAATGTTGCTGCAATGCCCGAGTACGCCATTGGAAGAACCAAACGACACTGGCCTCGCAAGATGTGCAGAAGCGTATTATAGAGAAAGGTCTTGCCACTTCCGCTCGGTCCATCAACGAAAAACAACCGGTTGCCTGTGTACTGGTCCCTACAATGAATGGCCTGTAGGACCTCATCTACAATTTTGATATGGTCATCATTTAGTAGTTGTCTGTTGTTTTCACCTTTTTCATGTTCATCTATAATAATAATAATAATAATTCATTTATTTTGTATAGCGCTTTTCCAGAAGCCCAAAGGCGCTTTGACAGAGTGGAAAACATAACGCATAACAATACATGAAAACAACAATTGCAAAAAGACAAGAATCAATCGGGAAATATTTAAAGCAAAAGGAGGGAGAAGGAGAAGAGATAGTCAGGGGTTAAATGCTGTGGGATGAATGTTGAATGCAGTGTTGAACAGGTGGGTCTTTAGTGATGTTTTGAATGTGGTGAGTGAGGAGGAGTCTCTGATGGTGTGAGGTAGTGAGTTCCAGAGGGTGGGAGCAGCGATGGAGAAGGCCCTGTCCCCCCAGGATCTGAATTTGGTCCGGATGGAGGGGGTCAGGAGGTTGGTACCAGCAGAGCGGAGGTTGCGGGTGGGAGTGTGTCTGGAGAGGAGGTCAGCCAGGTAGGATGGGGCCAGGTTATGGAGGGCTTTGTATGTCAAGAGGAGGATTTTGTACTGGATTCTCTGGGGGATGGGGAGCCAGTGAAGCTTGTAAAGGACGGGGGTGATGTGGTCACGGGTCCGGGAATGGGTGAGTAGACGGGCAGCGGAGTTCTGAATGTATTGGAGTTTATTGGTGATTTTTGAGGGTGAACCATAGAGGAGGCTATTGCAGTAGTCCAGACGGGAGGTGATGAAGGCGTGGATGAGGGTTTCTGCAGCCGTGGAGGAGAGGGATGAGCGGAGACGGGCAATGTTTTTCAGGTGAAAGAAGGCTGACTTTGTGATCTGTTTAGTGTATTTGTCGAAGGAAAGGGTTTGGTCAAAGATGACGCCAAGATTCCGGATGTGAGGGGAGGTGGATACTGGTATACCGTCGATGTTGAGGGCAAAGTTATGGGTGGATTTTGTGAGCGTTTTTGGGCCAATGATGATTATTTCAGATTTATCACAGTTAAGCTTGATGAAGTTGATTTGAAGCCAGGATTTTATTTCAGTGATGCAGTTTGTCAGGATAGAGTGGGTGTCGGTGGAGATGAACTTGGTGGAGATGAAAAGCTGGATGTCATCGGCGAAGCAGTGGAATTGGAGACCATGATGGCGGATTAAGTGACCGAGGGAGGACAGGTAAAGGATGAAGCGGAGGGGGCCAAGAACCGAACCTTGGGGGACACCTTGGGGGAGGGGAGCAGTGGGGGATTTGCAGTTATTGATGGAGATGAACTGGCGTCTGTCAGAGAGGTATGATTTAATCCAAGAGAGGGCAGTGCCGGTAACGTTAAAGGTGGATTCAAGTCGGGTGAGGAGGATGGTGTGATCGATGGTGTCAAAGGCAGCGCTGAGGTCGAGGAGGACGAGAATGTTGAGGTTGCCAGCGTCAGAGGAGAGGAGAAGGTCGTTGATGATTTTGAGGAGAGCAGTTTCAGTACTGTGGTTGGAGCGGAATCCGGATTGGAATGTTTCATACAGGTTATTGGCAGAGAGATGATGTTTGAGTTGAGTGGCTACAGCGCGTTCCAAAACTTTTGACAGAAAGGGTAGGTTGGAGATGGGTCTGAAGTTGTTTAGGGTGTCAGGGTTTAGACCAGGTTTTTTTAGAATGGGGGTAACAGCAGCAATTTTGAGGGAAGGTGGGACGATGCCTGTAGACAGGGAGGAGTTTATTGTTGCAATGATAAGTGGAGAGAGAGCAGGGAGGGAGGCCTTGACAAAGCTGGAGGGGATGGGGTCAAGAGTGCAGGTGGCAGTTTTCATTCCTATGAGGAGTTCAGAGAGGTCAGTAGGGGAGATTGGGGAGAACCGAGACAGGAGATGGCAGGACAAGGGGGGGGGGGGGCAGGTGGTTGGAGGAGGAGCAGGTGCGGCGGTGGTCAAGCTGTTGTAGATGTTGTCAATTTTGCGTTGGAAGAAAGAGAGGATGGAGATGCAGTTGTCTACTGTGAATGACTGGGTGGTGGTGTTCAGGGGGCGGAGGAGTTTGTTTATTGTCGAGAAGAGTGCTTTTGGGTTTCCGGAGCCAGAGTGGATAATTTGAGAGTAGTAGGCGGAGCGGGCGCAGGAGAGGGCATCTTTGTAGTGTTGTAGGTGGTCCTGGTAGGCTTTGGAGTGAACTGTGAGACCCGTTTTATTGCGGAGTCTTCCAAGTTGGCGAGCACGAGTTTTCATCAGGCGGAGTTCAGGGGTAAACCAGGGAGCAGAATGGGTGAAAGAAACTGTTTTGGTTTTTACAGGCGCAAGCTGGTCAAGGCAGGAGGAGAGAGTGTGGTTGTAGTAGTCAGTGAGGTCGGAAGGGGTGTGGAGGTCAATGAAGGGAGAAGTGGACATTTTTTCAGAGAGGGTGGATGAGAATGAGGTCGGTGAAAGAGCATTTAGCTTACGGAAGTTGATAGTGCGATAATGCCTTTGTGTTGGGGCGGGGATGTTGATGGTCAGAGTGATGGCTAAGTGGTCAGAGAGGGTGAGGTCGGAGCCAGAGAGATGGTGCAAATTTAATCCAGTGGAGCAGATAAGGTCCAAAATGTGACCACGGATATGGGTAGGAAAGTCGACATGTTGAGTGAGGTTAAAGCAGGTGAGTAAATCAGTGAAGTCAGTGGTTATTGTGGAGTCAGTGGAGTCCATGTGGATATTGAAATCACCAAGGAGGAGGATTGAGGGGGAGAGGGAACATAGCTGGGTCAGAAAGTAGGAGAAGTCAGACAGGAATGATGGGTGTGGTTTGGGAGGGCGGTAGACCACAGCCATGACTGACTGCGTGCGACCAGAGAGTTTAAAAGCCAGGTGTTCAAATGATGGAGCAGATGAGATGGAGATGAGGTTGGTCTTGATGTCTTGACGGTGGATAACGGCAATTCCACCACCTCGGCCCTCCGAGTGTGGTTTATTGACGTAGGAATATCCATTGGGTGTGGTGAGGTTGAGTGTGTAGTAGTCCAGAGGTTGTTGCCAGGTTTCGGTGAGACAGAGAAAGTCCAGTTTGTTATCCAGGATGTATTCGTTCAGGATGAGGCATTTGTTGTTGAGGGACCGGGTGTTGAACAGGGTGAGCTTGATGTTGTTTTGAACAGCAGGGATGAATTCAGGTGATTTAGCCAGGGTTCGTAGGCAGGAGGTGCGATCGTGTGCGTTGCTGTGACCAGGTGTGCTGGGACGAAGAGTGAGAGTGCGTTGAGCCGACCAGAGGACGGGGATGGAGTGACCTGATTGCAAATAAACAAACTTACGACCGGAGCCACTGTGAATGTACCTGGGTCGTCGGAGGAGTCCATTTGATTTGATGGCAGAGATGCATGATGGGGTGGAGCGGGTATTGAGCAGAAGGAGCCTTGCGGCGGAGTACCGCAGAGCCATGCCAGGCAGGAGCAGAGAGACGAGCACGAGGCCAAGGTTGAGGAGGTGAAACAATGGTCCCAACCCACGAGAGTGGGCCCGAGGAAACGAAGGAGCCAGGTAGGTGAAGCCAGGAGCAGAGCCGGGACCAAGCAGAGGGCAGGCAGGAGCAAAGAGACGATCACGAGGCCAAGGTTGATCACGGCAAAGTGGCAAATGCAGCGGAAATCGACCGCCGCTGCTACAAATCTAGATCACGGCGGGAAACCGCCACCAAACCGCTGCGATGGTCACAACCCACGAGAGCGCGCCCGAGGAAACAGCGAGCAGGCAAAGGAGCCGGGCAGGCGAAGCAGGGAGCAGAGCCGGGGCTATGCAGAGGGCAGACTCAATGGCCAAAAAATCCGCACGACCACCAAAAAAGCAAGCAACTCACAGTGGCCCGGTTGAAGAAGCGGCGAGCATGTGACGCCTGCGTCCTCTTCATACCGGACCGGAAGCGGAAGCCATCTCCCGGTACATACTGATATAATCATCGCTCGAAAGATCTTCAACAGTGTCTGGAGGTACTGGTAACTGAAATGCTTCCAAGGTCTGTCCATGTCTCAGGAGGAAGGACTGTATTTCTCGCAATGTCATGAAAATACTTTGTTCCAATATATGGCCGCTGTGCACAAAATCTTCGCAAAGGTCGTTTTTATATTTTTCCCACAGTGCCGACGTGTCTGTTGGTGTGCAGAATATGCATAGGGTTGCAAAAAGAGATCTCAATTGTTGTGGCATGGCAAAGATAACTCCATCAGCTAAGGACCTGTCCCATTCTGTATCATCTTCTGTTAAATGTAATTTCCTGGCTGCATCCTTGTATGTTTCACAAACTGCTCCATCTACGGTTCTGAGATCTTCAAATGATGTTTTACCAGGACAGTGCAGCAGGAGTACACGAAGATGAAAGCGCTCAATGTCCATAGGGCTTGCCGAAACCATGCGTCCGATAACCTTGTTGCCGCCCCGGCGTCGAAGTTTCCATGTCTTTCGTCCATCTTCAAATACGTAATATTTTGGAATGTCATGGTACAGATAACTTCGTGCCTCAGGGTCTCTCTGGTTTAACTGAAACCAAGCTGTAAGTGTTGTACCCCTATGTCATACAATGGCTTCTTCCTCGTTACCATCCCTGAACACAACAGTCTGCAATTCAGGTAAGTGTACCGCAAGTCTGGTGATGGAATGGGACTGTTTGTGCATTTCAAATTCCATAAATCTCCATGCTGCCTCTGGGGCACTGACATATCTGCAGTCCAAATAGGTCTTTATTTCGTCCACCTCCACTCTCCCGCGCTCTCGAATTTCGATGCTGGCACAGTCATGTCCCTTGTACACATATTTAAATAAGTACTTTATACTCTTTATGCTTGCGCAAACCTCAATGTTGATGTGTGCTCTGTACTTCTTCAGTAAATAAGCATTGAATGGGGCCACATATTGGCAATCAACATCGGTTCCATGAACGGTTATGGTGGGTCCATTTGGGGGACGCTTGTAAAGGGCATAGCCATCTATGCTCGCAAGTGTCTCTGCAGCATACGCTTTTGGAAAGCCTTCACTGCACACTCCATCTTTCACACAAATCGAATGGCGATTTAAAGTGCCACACGGACCATGTATCATGTGAGACTTCACCAAGGAATGGATCTGGTGACTCATTTGAATTAGGAATTTGTGCGGAAACAATTCTGTCAATGTCTTCAGCGGTACAAATTTTATCTTCTTGGCACAGCATGAGTAATATGTGGGCATGTGGTAGGCCACGCTTCTGATACTCGACGACGTAGAGAAATGCACGTACTTTGCCCAACACATGCTTCTTCGTTATATCGTCGATTAACTCTTTTAATTTCAGATGAAACACGCGTGCCACTAAATCTGGTCTGCCTTCAGCTCATTGGTGTTGTCCGATGTTTTCTTGTATCTCTGTCCATTTTGGATTACACGTGAACGTGATGAAAAGATCTGGTTTTCCGAATTTGCGAACAATGGCCATAGCATCTTGGTAGTTCTGCTGCATAGCTCTTGGACTCCCTGCAAAACTCGATGGCAAAATGATGATACGACCGACAGGACGTTGGTTATCAGCAGCAACGTTCTGGACGTGGTCCAGTAGTCCTCTGTATTCCATGGCTCTAAGGGTTTCCTGATTTTGTTTGAAGTATTGCAGTCGATTTGCTTCTGCCTTGCAATATCCGTCGACAACATACTGCTGGAACAATTTCCCCGAAGAATGGATAGTGCTGAATTCATTTCGAATAGCCAGTCGGTAGGCATAGAATTCACGATGAGTTACCTTGTTTCGAACCGCAGTCTGTCGCTGGTGAGGCATGTTTATCATCCATCCAGGCTCGCCATGTGGAAAGAGAATGGGATATGTCATGGGATCAATGTGAGAGGAAAGTGGAGAGAGATTGTGTAAGCCCTGGTCATGCAAATGAACCTGGAAATCCCTGTTTGCAGGTGGTTCACCATCTTGTCCACTAACGAAGACAGCAGCAATTTCATCAGCAGTTGGTATGTTGTAACGTCTTTGGTCGTCTGCACACAGTCGACGAAAATGCATTTCCAAGGTAGAAGGGAGGCGATCTTCAAGGACAGCTTTCCTGATTTCTTCCTGTTCACGCTCGAACATAGTCTTGTAACATGTGACATAAGGATTAACGTCAGATAGTATGTTGTGCAGTTCTGCCATCAATTCTTGCAAACATCTGTGATTCTCAGGTCGATTCATACGTTCCTTTGTAGCTTGGGCTGTATCCAAAATAAATAATTGTGCAAATTGTGCTTGTTCATGTACATGTGATGGATGTAATGGACCACAGCGATGGTAAATTTGACCGTGGATTTTGAAACAGTACGGTCCATTTCCTGGAGGAGATGAGATCTGAGCACCCATTGATGCAAAAGCTAATGCCGAATTATAATTCCGGATATTGTCTCGGAAGTTGCGACATTTTCCATCGTCACCCTGATAAAGTTGTTGCAGTCGAGCAGGTACGGCAAATAGTGGAGGCAATTTAACTTTTCCCTTGGAACAACACAGTGTAAATCCATCCCCTTGTCCTGTTGATTCATTTGTGAAATGGTGTGCAGAACAGTACACACATGCTGACGTCATTGGACCGCATTTATGCTCTTGAACAATATTATCGGATACTTCGGCCGGATTCATTATGGCTGCGGTTGTATATGTTTGCTGAGCACTCCAACATCTTTGTTGCTCAGCATGCCGTGCGAGTCTGTGTTGGCGTTCATCGACGGTCTCGTTCTCCCTCCTCATCGTTGTTGCAGCAGCATCCTGTGCGAGTCTGTGTTCACGTTCGTCAAGGGTCTCGTTCTCCCTCCTCATCGTTGTTGCAGCAGCATCCTGTGCGAGTCTGTGTTCACGTTCGTCAAGGGTCTCGTTCTCCCTCCTCATCGTTGTTGCAGCAGCATCCTGTGCGAGTCTGTGTTCACGTTCGTCAAGGGTCTCGTTCTCCCTCCTCATCGTTGTTGCAGCAGCATCCTGTGCGAGTCTGTGTTCACGTTCGTCGAGGGTCTTGTTCTCCCTCCTCATCGTTGTTGCAGCAGCATCCTGTGCGAGTCTGTGTTCACGTTCCTCAACTGTCTCGTTCTCCTGTCTCATTCGTTTTCTGGCTGCATCCTGTTCAAGTCTGCATTGACGTTCGACGACGGACTCGTTCGCCCTTCTCATTCGTTTTCTTGCTGCATCCTGTTCAGGTCTGCGTTCTTCATCGACTGTGTCATTCATTTTGGAAATGGAAGTTTCCACGCAACGCATGAATTGTCACGAGTCAAGAGGAAGTGTCTCGAAAGTGTATCAAGCGTATCAAGAGGAAATGTATCATCAAATGACAAATAAATTACATTGTGAAAATTAAACATTTCAAATAAACCTATTTAAAGTGTATGCGCAAATAACTAATAAATAAAAAAACGAAGAAATATCTCTCGGTAATTTCCTGAACCATATTTTACTTCCGGCTAATAATGTTGAATGAAATAAAAACGAAGAAATATATGTCGTTTGTGATGACTGTCATCAAAAGTAAATGGTGAATTCACTCGGTTTATTCGGTTCGGCTCGGTTCACTCGGTTTAAAGAAAAAGCGATAATGTCGAAATGTTGCCGTCTGTGTCATGTTGGGCGGTGTATGATACTTGTTGGCTGTTGGGCGGTGATATGGTGTATTTTTCAAAATATATCTCTACGTTTTCCCGCGTTGCTGACACTGAGTCCAAAACCATGATGGTGAGTTTTATTTTGGAGATAAAGGCGTGATAGAGACACAATGGCTTTTATTTGAAGTTACAGGCGTTTGAGAATTCATTTCGTTCTATAAACGGCAACTTTCATCGGATTTTCTTCTCGTTTTTTTTCAACCGAGTCTAAAACTATGTTAGCAATTGTGAAAAATGAAATGATATATCGAATTTTTCATATGTATCGACACATTGCCGTCGGTGTCATGTTGGGCGGTGTATGATACACCATGTCGCGATTTTTCAAAATATATCTGCATTTTCCCGTGTGTGTGGAATGTTCTCAATTATTGCTGACACCGAGTCTAAAACCAGCGATAAAAATGAAATCATATGGTGAGTTAGATTGGAGATAAAGGCGCGAGAGACTCAATGGCCTTGAAGTTACAGGCGTTTGAGAATTCATTTCGTTCTATAAACGGCAACTTTCATTGGATTTTCTTCCCGTTTTTTTTCAACCGAGTCTAAAACTATGTTAGCGACTGTGAAAAATGAAATGATATATCGAATTTGATTTGAAATAAAACTGGGAGAGAGAGCAAGACACCACAGGCCTACAAAACAGGCCTTAAAGCTATGCGAGTTAATAAAATGGTGGATATTTGTTTATAATTATATGAAGCCACTCCCATAATGGGTGGAGCTATGGGTGGAGCTACTCTGCAAACCGAGTAAGCCACACCCCGGACAGACACCCAACAGACAGACAGACAGACAGAATCATCTATGGCTATTATAATATAGATATATATATATATATGTAGGGAGCTGTAATGCCCCTCCCCCTTTGTATATCCTTGCTGCTTTACCAATTACCAAGTATAAACAATTATATGTTTTGTTTTGACTGATTGCTGTACTCTTTTATAATACTTGATTCTTTCTTGTGCATTGAGGATGTGTAATATCCTAATAAGGAGTTCTTTGCCTGTGAGCTCGTGGCCTGCGTGGGCACAATCTCTAGTTCCCCTTCCCTGGCCTTGGAGGCAACTGTTATCTCTTTGCCTCCCTCTAGACTTTGCCAATATCCTGTAAGTTGACAGTTTTATGAGTATCCCCTCCCTTTGTACTTTCCCAAACAAGGTTTCTATACAGAAAGTTGTAAACAGGTTGCCACACATGGCTGACCATCTCCTTATTAGGAGTTAAACTATGAGTGGCCTTGATGAGCTTCCTCTAACTAACTGAACAACAGGATGGGACTATGGTGGGAGGACCAATGAGCCCATTCTGTCTCTGTATCTTGTGAGCTAACCCCACCCCTGATCTTCCTTATATAAAGCAAGGTTTAATTGAATTATTTCAGAGCATCTTGTTGTAGTGTTGGTCATTTCTTGTGAGTTTCAATGCAACTTCTTGCTGTCCTCAAGCTTGTGTAATCGAGTTCTAATAAATATATCTGTTGCTCCTTTCCTCTGAGTCTTCTGAGTCCCAAGTTCTAAGTCTCAATCCAACATATATATATATATATATATATATATATATATATATATATATATATATATATATATATATATATATATATATATATATATACACAGACTTGGCATTTAATATGGAATATTTTTTTGTGGGGGTGAACTTACTTTTCAAGATGTCTTAGAACCAAAAGTTCATTGGAATTATGTTGAAATTATTCGAGATTTTGTTAATGTGACCTTTAAAAGAAACAAAAACCACATTTGACATTTTGAAACAAAGAAATTGATCCTTGAAAGTGATGTAAACTGATATCGAACTCAATTCATGGACAGTACCGTGTTAAACTTCTGTACGTTTTCCAGAAGTAGCTCTTTATTTTGCACATTAGGCAAAAAAAAAATTCACAAAAACAAAAGTTAAATTACGACTGGGATTACGGACAGTAAAATTACAGTTTAGTACTTCGTGTAACCCCCACGAGCATTCAGGAGAGCACGTACACGTCGAGGCATGCTGTTCACGAGATTTGCCAAGGTTTGGACAGGAATCGCTTGCCATGCAGTGACAATAGCCTGCTGCTTTTCATGCACAGACGTCGGCTGCTGGTCCAAGTGGTCGATTTGACGCGTTAATTCTGCCCACAAGTTCTCTATCGGATTCATATCCAGGGACATGGCAGGCCACTCCATATGTTCTACACCATGGTCAGCAAGAAAATGTTGGATCATGCGAGCACGATGAGGCCGTGCAGTCATCTTGGAAGACAAAGTTTCCTCGAAAGGCTGCACGAGCAAATGGAAGCAATGTTTCTTCCAGAATGGCCCTGTACTTGAACTGGTTCAGGTTTCCATTCAGAACAACCAGGTCAGTTTTGCTCCCCTTTTTTTTTTTCTTTTTTTTTTTTGTATACTGAATCGAGGCTTGTGAAAGAGCTAACATTAACTTCACAAACAAATCGACCAGACAAACAAAATACACAAAAAGAGGGAGCGGAAGACAAGATGGGGAGAAAAGGGGAAGCACCCACACACAACATCCGAGAGCAGGGAGATGTGTGGAAGGGAGAGGGCCCGGGGGGAGGAGGCGTGGGAAGGGGGGGGGGGGGAGGAGGCGTGGGAAGGGGGGGGGGAGGCAGAAGTATAAAGCACAAGGACACCAAGGACTTCCAGGACAAAAGTTGGTATTTCAAAAAGTGGAATTGGGGTGAAATTAGCGGGGGTAGAAAAGATCAAGGTTTTGGATGGGGGAAGATAAGAGATGGTGGTGAACAGCTGTTTTAAAGACTTGGAGGGTGGAGTGGGATTGAAGAGAGTGAGGGAGTTTGTTCCAGAGGCGGGAGAAAAGAGGAATGAAGGAGTGAAGGTGAGCAGAGAGTCTTGATTTTGGCAGTTTAACCAAAAGAGGGTTGCAGGCAGATCTTGTGCGACCTGTAGGAATATTTGCGGGACAGAGCCCAGAGAGAGCTGGGGGGGGGCAAGGCCAGAGAGGAGTCGGTAGAAGACGGAAAGACCACCAACCTGCCTGCGGTGAGTGAGTGAGAGGCCCTTGGAGTTAGCTTCATCGCGGGAGATTCCAATGATTCTGAATGCTTTCGTTTCAACAGCGTGAAGGCGAGCTAGGTGTGAGGCAGGAGCACCAGCCCAGAGGGGAGAGCAGTATTCCATTGAGCTGCGGATGAAAGCCTTGTATGTGGTGAGGAGCTCAGGTGTGCCAAGGAAGGACTTCGCACGACGGAGGATGCCCAGTCGGCGACTGGCTTTGGAGGCCAGATTTGAAATGTGGTTTTTCCAGGAAAGATCATGGCAGATAGTGAGACCCAAAAGCTTGAGTGACAGAACTTCTTGGAGAGGATTATTCAGAAAGTGGATGGGAGGGTTGTCCAGTCGGTCTTTTTGGAGAGACATCGTAAGAGTGTGAGATTTGTCAGGATTGAAAGACATGTTCCACTTGTTTGCCCAGTCTGTGATTTTGTCAAGGTCTGCAGAGAGTGAGGAGGCTGCAGACTGCCGATCTGAGGGATGAAGAATGGAGCGACAGAGAGCAGAGTCGTCAGCAAAGAGATAGAGAGGATTTTCAAGAGAGTCAGAGAGATCATTGATGAAGACCAGAAAAAGCACAGGGCCCAGAACACTGCCTTGGGGAACTCCAGCCTGAACAGGAAGAGGAGATGAGAGAAACCCATTCAGGGCCACATGTTGACTACGACTAGAGAGGAAGTCCGCCAGCCATGCGTGGAGATTTCCATGGATACCAAAAGAGGAGAGTTTGGTGAGCAGAGTGGGGTGCCAGACCGTATTGAAGGCACGTGATATGTCAAGGGAGACTGCTCTAATTTCCAATGCTTGACGTGATATGTCAAGAGATTTAATGCCCCTGCATGAAAAGCAGCCCAAACGGTCACCCCACCACCTCCAGCTTGGACTCTTGGCACTATACAATCTTTGTTGTAGGCTTCATGCACTTGTCTGTGCACTCGGACGCGGCCATCTTGACGATAGACCAGAAATCTAGACTCGTCACTGAAGATCACGTGATTCCAGTGTCCTGGCTGCCATTGACGGTGCTCTCTGGCCCACTGCAATCAGCGCTGGTGGTGTTGTCTGGTCAGGCGTGGCTTTCTCAGGGGAAGCCTGGCACAATAGCCTGCTTGAGCCAGTCGTTGGTTGACTAGCCTTCTGGATCCAGGCACATTTGTCAGTTGCTGCCACTCAGCCCTAAGCCGATTAGCTGACTTGGTACGGCCATTGCGGACTAACCGGTGCAGCTGGCGATCATCCCTCTTTGTGGTTCTGTGGGGACGTCCTGGCCTCGGTATTGGAGTAGGGACACCCCTCTGAGCATTTCGTTTCAGGATCTTTGACACCTGACCTTGAGTGATGCCATACTGCCGAGCAATAGCACGCTGTTTCATGCCGTAATTTCGTAAAGCCACCACTCCATGACAAACAGCATTGTCGAGTTGACGGACCATCTCCAGAGGAAGCAGCAATAACTTTTGGAGAGTTTTCCAGTGAATACAGAACGCAACAACCCTTGTATACCCGACTGTGAAGCGAATCATCAAATGCACCTGTCCATACATTTTGTCATGCCAGCTGTGATATAATCCTGTTATTGACTTCTTGCTGCGACAGACAATCAGTGACATGGTTCTTTTAACAAATAAATCACCAAAGTGTAAAAGAAACTCACCAGATTGATATACTGAGTTAAGAAAGTAAACCCAAGTCAAGAAAGAAAAAAAAATTCCATATTAAATGCCAAGTCTGTATATATATATATATTGTTACGGACCGCGGATTGGATGTTATTTACCGAATGGAGGTAACCGCGGCCGAACAGTTGTTCCCCCTTTCTTCCCGACTCACCCGATTCACCCAGACATTGGCCAAATCGTGCTATGCCAAATCAATGATAGAAAGGACACGACGACTGGGAAAGATGAAACGACGCAGTACAGTTCTCAAGACCTCCGGAGGAGGGTATAATTACAGTGGTGGAGAAAAGGGGGTAGATTACAAGGCAGAGTGAGGTAAAGACACAGAAGAGATGGGCACTTAAATACAGTCTTATCTTAGCCCAGACAGACCACGGACAAACGGATAAGGTAGACTTACACAGGGATTGATGGCAGGGATGGACAGGTAGGTCGATGGCACAAGGTGCACCTTGGCTCGGGGACAGGATAAACACAGTCCAAAGATGCAGGGAGGTCTCACAGCGCTCGGAGGGGACGTCTTGCTTTCTCTCAGCTCGGCGCGCATCTGTCGTCACCTCTCTCTCTCTCTGTGCATTCTCAACGGGGAGTGACACGCCCTCGGCTGGTTGGTTCCGCCCCAACTGGGGCCGGTCCGCCGCTTCCATTGGGTGCGGGGGTTACCGGGCTCCGCCCTTGACGAGGAGCCGGCAGGGAGCCCCTGTTTGGTAACCCCGTCGAGCACATGTCCGATGGCGGCTCGTTGGGAAGGCCTGGTGTCCTCCCACCACTCCTACCAAGCCGGAGTGAGGACGCGCACTCCCTGCGCTCGTTGTTGTTGTTGTTGTTGTTGTTGTTGTTGAAGAGAACTGTGAGGAAGAGCTGCGGGGAGGTATTGGGAGGTCCTAAACTTCCTAACGGTGCCATACAATCACATTCTGGTGCAACGAAGGGTCAGAATTAATGGAAACGAATCCTTACCTGACATAGACCAAGAATAACTAGCAAGATGTCCTATAGTTGTCTACCTGAGATGCGGTGGACCTGGATGCGACATTTAATGGGGGAAATAGGGGGAGGTCGGGTCTACAGAGTGTTGTTTACAGAAAATGGGACTAGGGAATGGGGGATTGGGGAGAGTTGGGAAGTATTGACGAAATAGGGGAATATTTACAAGCGGATATGGATGGATGCAAATCCCATATCCGCAACACTGCACCCTTCTTGACCTCGGGGCGACCCGACCCGATAAATTTTTGCCTACTTTAGTGTGGCACTCAGATGTAGTTCCCTCTACTATTAACTCAACCCTGAGTGCGACAGTTTTACAGATGTTCACAAATGAGTAAATATGTCCCCCTGTGACGTTGCACCCTTCTCCTAACAGAAACACACCCACAGGATAACCGAATCGTGGAAAGCATCCTCAAACTAAACATACAGCCGGTAGGGAGCATCATTTATACAAGACTACACTGATATTTACACTACGATCCAGGACCTGTTCTTTGAGGAACACATGCAGATGTTATGCATAGGGAGAGCACGCATGCCAGCATCGATACACCAACCCACGAGTGCCCTGTGGCCCTACGGCCTTTAATAATGTGCAGAGCACCCCTTCCAAGCACCAAAAGCACCACCCCATTATGCACAGTCAGCACCATCCGGAGCACCAATAAAGTGTTCAATAAAAATGCTCAATCAAGTGTCCATGGTCACCGGTGGTGTCGCAGCCGGCCAATGTTCTGCCGCTGGTCTTGCCTTCATGGAGTGCACTTGGCCTTCTGGCTTCTTTAGAAATAAAGAAAGGTGCCAACCGCGTCCATTTCTTAATTGTGGCCGTCAGGGGCCAACTAAAAGTGGTTCACCTGTATGGCATAGGTGCCACGTTGACCCAGAGGTCCATTAACGGGTGGTGCTTGACCGCAAAAGAACTGCGGTCCATTGTGGGCGGCCACAAAATTTGCGGTCCATATGGTGTATCGATCCAGGCAGCAAGCAGCGGAAGTACAGGCCCACAACTGCGGAGCCAGCACCTCTCTCTCTCCTCTCTCTCTGCCCCAAAGCCAGATCCTCGGAGGTGGAAAACAAAAGAAGACAAGTGAGTAAGGTAGTAAGGGCGCAAAAGTGCATGCAATACAAGGTAATGCACACTGGGGGCACATGGGAACCAGGTGAGACAGGTACGTTCCTACCGTACGCCCCTCCCCCCACACCAGGTAACCTACATTGCCCCTCCCTTACCCCTTACTGTATACACAAAACACAACACTACCCATAAACATCTACTTTACACATCAACAAACGTCCCTACTGTCTTCCCCGTTCCTCCCATAAACCAAATTCGTCTTCTCTCCCTCCTAACCAATCAAATTTGCCATTTCCAACTCTCAGCAAAATTTGCCATTTCCAACTCAACATCAAAATTTGCCATCACCAATTCATCATCAGTCCCTCCTAAGGAGGGAGAGATGGAATCGCCCCAATGTCTCATCCACGTCGTGATGCGTCTCACAAATCCAAACAGCAATTCTCATCTCCTGCAACACAAAACAAAGAAAACACAGGTGTGGAGCCATCATCATCACCTCAGGTAAGTGGCTGCATATGGTGCGACAGGTTCATCAATCCTAACTATTTCCTAAATGACTTTAACAACTTTACATTACCCGGGGTCTTTCTCCTGCCAAACCATTGGCCCTCATTACTCTATGTGGTTCGAAGAACCAAAATCCCATTGACCATCTGTGGTGCTGCTCAATTTGGGGTCTCACTCCCCCGATTCATCTCCCGGTGCCCTTGCACAATTTCTGGGCTGTGGCGTGTAGCTCTCCCAGCAGGTCTACCCACCTGCACACCTCCACCACTGTAGATGCCACCCGAGCTTTCCTACCTCCTCACCCTAACCTATCTAATTGGGGAAGGCCCCTCTTGGCTCTGTCACCCCTTGGTGCCCTCTGGCACTGGGCTACCCGGGTCCATCCTCCGGATCCTCGGGCCCCATCCACAACTACTCTACCGGCTCCCAGAGCCCACCTGTGGCCTCACCTGGCCGACATCCTCACAGTGGTGGAGTGCCCAAACCAACTACACACACTAACAGGCTACACGCCCAGCCATTTCCACAACACTAATGCACCCATCCAAACATCATTCTTCCACCCACACCACAGATGCCAATATCCAACCACAATTTACCTATACCCTCTACCTAACACTTACACTACCCGCCCCGGGTATCCGTGATGGGGGTCCACTCTTCCCCCATTCACACCTTCGCACCATGCACACCACTCCGTACCACTTACTCCAACTCTCTCCACACCACTCATTATCTGCTCCATATATTCCACACACCTGTACTTGCACACCTGTGCTCTCCTACTTGGTGCCGCCTGCACCCTTCTCTCCCCCAAGCGCATTTGCGCTGATCCACAACACTCACTACTCACCATGACACTCATCCGCAATGCTCTCTCATTCATCACTTGTACACTCACACACACCTCGGAGCATTGCCTCACCGATGCCTCATTTTAAGCTGCTCACCAGCACTTCCATTCATACTGCATCATCTGCTCTGTCTACTCCCTTCTAAAACTCGCGCTCCTCCGTCTTCCCTTACACTCAGCGCTCCCACATCATTATCAAACACTAAGCTACTACGTCCCCACTACAGGTACCAAGTCTCTTACTTAAATCTTGTCACCTATAGTCACCTCTAGTCCCTATCAATATAACCAAGCCCTCCCTTGCTCGGTTGTCATAGCCACCCCATAAACTATAGCGCATTTGCCCCCTTTGTGAGGGATGACAGAGTTGCCATCCCACCACATCGGGCATCTCCCACGACCAATTTTGCACATCAAATTTCAACAAATCAAAAATTTGCCAATCACGACCCATCATCTGCCAATCATTACTGCCAATCCTTTGCCAATCATCAAATTTTGCCTTTTTCTAATTTTGGGTCCAAAACACTAACCTCATCACCCGTCTACTTACTAGATCCTCTCGGTGCGCCAATTCACTTCTAAAGCTCGGCTTCGTACAGCCGAGCAATGAATGCGGGTTCTTTGGTGCCGGCGGCTGGATGCGTCCGACACTCGGTGCAGGGAAGGACGCTTACCCGGGCCGAGATCCCATGCACCACCTCGGCACGGAGCCATCCCATGGCCCGATCTCGACCTGCCGGAACGCCTCAACAAAAAGGGGTCGCCATGATGACCCTTCCTATCGGGCTGCCCGCTCCGCTTAATGGAGCACAGACGTGGCCGTTCAAAGCGCGGCCCGGCGTGGATCGCGTACGGCGGTTCTTTCGAAACCGCCGTGGTTCGGATCCACGCTGGTCCTCGCGGCACGCGAAGCTGCCCGACGCGCACCGAGGGCCCGATTCGGCTATAAGTCGTTCTAACCTCTAACCCGGTTACCGTCGATGCCTCACCTGCATGCTTACACCCCGCAGCCCGTTCCTTGCTCAAACATCCAGCTGTGCCCATGCTCCTCGTCATTGCACCTTCTCTAACACACCCAGGTACACTCATTCCGCTCACAGACTTGGTCACACACCTGACCACCGAACACCTTGGCACACATTCGTCGTTCGCACACCTCACCAACACACCTCTTTGCGCCCCCTCCTCGGTCACCTCCTCTGTGACAATCACAGGTGTGCTCTCACTCGCACACCCAACCACATGCCTCACTACCAACTCAAGTGTGCATTCCCACACACGCTCTACCATTCCAGGTGTGCATCCTTCCATTCCAGGTGTACATCCTCTCTCACCTGCCACAACCAACTCATGCTCCGTGTCACTCTTACTACTCTCACCTCCACTCTGGACAGCGCACTCACCCTTACTCTCAACAGCGCACTCTTTCCTCATGCACCCGTCCATTACACCCCTTTCTCGCGCACACTCTTGCGCACACTCTCCTGTTACATCCTCTGTAACACTCACCACAGGTGTGCATGCTTCCGTTACATCCTCTGTAACACTCCTCACTACGCGCTTCCATGTGCTCCCTCGCACACGCGCTACGACCGACTCACTCTCGACAGCACACTCACTCCTTGGCGCGCACTTTTTCCTCACACACCCCAGAGTCGAACATTCTCGCACACCTCCTCCTTCGCACACCGTACCTGTTGCACACTTCACCAACGGCCTCTCATGAACACCCGGGTCCATCTCGACCCCCAAGCTTATTAAATCATCTGGCGCATCATACGCACGACCATATTGGTCACCACTTACACCGGGTCCTCTTTCTCTTCGCTTCTCCTCCATCACCTGCGAATCCCTCATCCGGTTAATGAGCACATCATCACGATCCGAACACAGACTTTGGACCAATTATTTTACTTCCTCTTTTATCTCTTTCTTATCCTCTCTCCGTCGCTTCTTAATTTCGCTCACCCCTTCTTCCACTTCTTCTAATTTCTGCTTCACCTCCTTCATCTCCTCGTGCGCCCCCTTAAGTTCTTCCTCTAACTCCACCTTATTTTTTTCTATGTGCTCCCGCACCTCCCGCTTTTTAACCTCCATCACCGCTACCACCTTGTTCATTTTCCTCATCAGGTCCTCATGTACCGTCTGACACACTTTTTTAATTACCCCTACGTCCTTTTTCATCTCCTTCTGTGTTGATTTTAAACCCTCTAATACTGCTGTGTTCTTCTTTACCTGGTCCCCCAACTCCTTTTGTCCCACTGTCAGCTGTTCTACTCCCAGCGTCAACTCCTCTATACCACCTTGCAATTTTACAGTCCCCTTTCTCACCTCCTTCTCCATGCGCTCCTCACAGTGCCTCACCTCCTCGCGCACTCGCGTGTTTTATGGCTGTGAGGTGTTTTCAATTTTGTGGTGGTGAGGTGTTTTTCATTTCGTGGTGGTGAGGTGTTTTTATTACGTGTTTTATGGCTGTGAGGTGTTTTTAATTTCGTGGTGGTGAGGTGTTTTTATTTTGTGTTTTATGGCTGTGAGGTGTTTTTAATTTCGTGGTGGTGAGGTGTTTTTATTACGTGTTTTATGGCTGTGAGGTGTTTTTATTGCGTGTTTTATGGCTGTGAGGTGTTTTAAATTACTTGATGGTGAGGTGTTTTTAATTTTGCGGTGGTGAAGTGTTTTTATTGTGTGTTTTATGGCTGTGAGGTGTTTTCAATTTTGAGGTGGCGAGGTGTTTTTAATTTTGTGGTCGTGAGGTGTTTTCATTGCGTGTTTTATGGCTGTGAGGTGTTTTCAGTTTTGTGGTGGTGAGGTGTTTTTAATTTCGTGGTGGTGAAGTGTTTTTATTGCATGTTTTATGGCTGTGAGGTGTTTTTAATTTCGTGGCTGTGAGGTGTTTTTAATTTCGTGGCTGTGAGGTGTTTTTATGACATGTTTTGTTGCTGTGAGGTGTTTTCAATTTTGTGGTGGTGAGGTGTTTTTAATTTCGTGGTGGTGAGGTGTTTTTATTACGTGTTTTATGGCTGTGATGTGTTTTAATTTTGTGGTGGTGAGGTGTTTTTAATTTCGTGGCTGTGATGTGTTTTTAATTTCGTGGCTGTGATGTATTTTTAATTTTGTGGCTGTGAGGTGTTTTTATTACGTGTTTTGTCGCTGTGAGGTGTTTTCAATTTCGTGGTGGTGAGGTCTTTTTAATTTCGTGGCTGTGAGGTGTTTTTAATTTCGTGGATGTGAGGTGTTTTTAATTTCGTGGCTGTGAGGTGTTTTTTAATTTCGTGGCTGTGAGGTGTTTTTAATTTCGTGGTGGTGAGGTCTTTTTAATTTCGTGGTGGTGAGGTCTTTTTAATTTCGTGGCTGTGAGGTGTTTTTAATTTCGTGGATGTGAGGTGTTTTTAATTTCGTGGTGGTGAGGTCTTTTTAATTTCGTGGCTGTGAGGTGTTTTTAATTTCGTGGATGTGAGGTGTTTTTAATTTTGTGGCTGTGAGGTGTTTTTAATTTCGTGGATGTGAGGTGTTTTTAATTTCGTGGATGTGAGGTGTTTTTAATTTCGTGGCTGTGAGGTGTTTTTAATTTCGTGGCTGTGAGGTGTTTTTAATTTCGTGGATGTGAGGTGTTTTTAATTTCGTGGCTGTGAGGTGTTTTTAATTTCGTGGCTGTGAGGTGTTTTTAATTTCGTGGCTATTAGGTGTTTTTATTACGTGTTTTATGGCTGTGAGGTGTTTTTAATTTCGTGGTGGTGATGTGTTTTTATTACGTATTTTATGGCTGTGATGTGTTTTAATTTTGTGGTGGTGAGGTGTTTTTAATTTCGTGGCTATGAGGTGTTTTTATTACGTGTTTTATGGCTGTGAGGTGTTTTTAATTTCGTGGTGGTGAGGTGTTTTTATTGCGTGTTTTATGGCTGTGATGTGTTTTTATTACATGTTTTATGGTGGTGAGGTGTTTTAAATTACTTGGTGGTGAGGTGTTTTTATTGCGTGTTTTATGGCTGTGAGGTGTTTTTAATTTCGTGGCTGTGAGGTGTTTTTAATTTCGTGGCTGTGAGGTGTTTTTAATTTTGTGGCGGTGAGGTGTTTTTAATTTCATGGTGGTGAGGTGTTTTTATTACGTGTTTTATGGCTGTGATGTGTTTTTAATTTTGTGGTGGTGAGGTGTTTTTAATTTCGTGGCTGTGAGGTGTTTTTAATTTCGTGGCTGTGAGGTGTTTTTAATTTCGTGGCTGTGAGGTGTTTTTATTACGTGTTTTATCGCTGTGAGGTGTTTTTATTACGTGTTTTATCGCTGTGAGGTGTTTTCAATTTTGTGGTGGTGAGGTGTTTTTAATTTCGTGGTGGTGAGGTGCTTTTATTACGTGTTTTATGGCTGTGAGGTGTTTTTAATTTCGTGGTGGTGAGGTGTTTTTAATTTCGTGGTGGTGAGGTGTTTTTAATTTCGTGGCTGTGAGGTGTTTTTAATTTCGTGGCTGTGAGGTGTTTTTACTTTCGTGGCTGTGAGGTGTTTTTAATTTCGTGGCTATGAGGTGTTTTTAATTTCGTGGCTGTGAGGTGTTTTTAATTTCGTGGCTATGAGGTGTTTTTATTTCGTGTTTTATGGCTGTGAGGTGTTTTTAATTTCGTGGATATGAGGTGTTTTTATTTCGTGTTTTATGGATGTGAGGTGTTTTAAATTACTTGGTGGTGAGGTCTTTTTAATTTCGTGGTGGTGAGATGTTTTTATTACGTGTTTTATGGCTGTGAGGTGTTTTTAATTTCGTGGTGGTGAGGTGTTTTTAATTTCGTGGCTGTGCGGTGTTTTTAATTTCGTGGATGTGAGGTGTTTTTAATTTCGTGGCTATTAGGTGTTTTTATTACGTGTTTTATGGCTGTGAGGTGTTTTTAATTTCGTGGTGGTGAGGTGTTTTTAATTTCGTGGCTGTGCGGTGTTTTTAATTTCGTGGATGTGAGGTGTTTTTAATTTCGTGGCTATTAGGTGTTTTTATTACGTGTTTTATGGCTGTGAGGTGTTTTTAATTTTGTGGCGGTGAGGTGTTTTTAATTTCATGGTGGTGAGGTGTTTTTATTACGTGTTTTATGGCTGTGATGTGTTTTTAATTTTGTGGTGGTGAGGTGTTTTTAATTTCGTGGCTGTGAGGTGTTTTTAATTTCGTGGCTGTGAGGTGTTTTTAATTTCGTGGCTGTGAGGTGTTTTTATTACGTGTTTTATCGCTGTGAGGTGTTTTTATTACGTGTTTTATCGCTGTGAGGTGTTTTCAATTTTGTGGTGGTGAGGTGTTTTTAATTTCGTGGTGGTGAGGTGCTTTTATTACGTGTTTTATGGCTGTGAGGTGTTTTTAATTTCGTGGTGGTGAGGTGTTTTTAATTTCGTGGTGGTGAGGTGTTTTTAATTTCGTGGCTGTGAGGTGTTTTTAATTTCGTGGCTGTGAGGTGTTTTTAATTTCGTGGCTGTGAGGTGTTTTTAATTTCGTGGCTATGAGGTGTTTTTAATTTCGTGGCTGTGAGGTGTTTTTAATTTCGTGGCTATGAGGTGTTTTTATTTCGTGTTTTATGGCTGTGAGGTGTTTTTAATTTCGTGGATATGAGGTGTTTTTATTTCGTGTTTTATGGATGTGAGGTGTTTTAAATTACTTGGTGGTGAGGTCTTTTTAATTTCGTGGTGGTGAGATGTTTTTATTACGTGTTTTATGGCTGTGAGGTGTTTTTAATTTCGTGGTGGTGAGGTGTTTTTAATTTCGTGGCTGTGCGGTGTTTTTAATTTCGTGGCTGTGAGGTGTTTTTAATTTCGTGGCTGTGAGGTGTTTTTAATTTTGTGGTGATGAGGTGTTTATCATTTTGTGGTGGTGAGGTGTTTTCAATTTCGTGGTGGTGAGGTCTTTTTAATTTTGTGGTGGTGAGGTGTGTTTATTACGTGTTTTATGGCTGTGAGGTGTTTTTAATTTCGTGGCTGTGAGGTGTTTTTAATTTCGTGGATGTGAGGTGTTTTTAATTTCGTGGCTGTGAGGTGTTTTTAATTTCGTGGATGTGAGGTGTTTTTAATTTCGTGGCTATTAGGTGTTTTTATTACGTGTTTTATGGCTGTGAGGTGTTTTTAATTTCGTGGTGGTGATGTGTTTTTATTACGTATTTTATGGCTGTGATGTGTTTTAATTTTGTGGTGGTGAGGTGTTTTTAATTTCGTGGCTATGAGGTGTTTTTATTACGTGTTTTATGGCTGTGAGGTGTTTTTAATTTCGTGGTGGTGAGGTGTTTTTATTGCGTGTTTTATGGCTGTGATGTGTTTTTATTACATGTTTTATGGTGGTGAGGTGTTTTAAATTACTTGGTGGTGAGGTGTTTTTATTGCGTGTTTTATGGCTGTGAGGTGTTTTTAATTTCGTGGCTGTGAGGTGTTTTTAATTTCGTGGCTGTGAGGTGTTTTTAATTTTGTGGCGGTGAGGTGTTTTTAATTTCATGGTGGTGAGGTGTTTTTATTACGTGTTTTATGGCTGTGATGTGTTTTTAATTTTGTGGTGGTGAGGTGTTTTTAATTTCGTGGCTGTGAGGTGTTTTTAATTTCGTGGCTGTGAGGTGTTTTTAATTTCGTGGCTGTGAGGTGTTTTTATTACGTGTTTTATCGCTGTGAGGTGTTTTTATTACGTGTTTTATCGCTGTGAGGTGTTTTCAATTTTGTGGTGGTGAGGTGTTTTTAATTTCGTGGTGGTGAGGTGCTTTTATTACGTGTTTTATGGCTGTGAGGTGTTTTTAATTTCGTGGTGGTGAGGTGTTTTTAATTTCGTGGTGGTGAGGTGTTTTTAATTTCGTGGCTGTGAGGTGTTTTTAATTTCGTGGTTGTGAGGTGTTTTTAATTTCGTGGCTGTGAGGTGTTTTTAATTTCGTGGCTGTGAGGTGTTTTTAATTTCGTGGCTATGAGGTGTTTTTAATTTCGTGGCTGTGAGGTGTTTTTAATTTCGTGGCTATGAGGTGTTTTTATTTCGTGTTTTATGGCTGTGAGGTGTTTTTAATTTCGTGGCTATGAGGTGTTTTTATTTCGTGTTTTATGGATGTGAGGTGTTTTAAATTACTTGGTGGTGAGGTCTTTTTAATTTCGTGGTGGTGAGATGTTTTTATTACGTGTTTTATGGTTGTGAGGTGTTTTTAATTTCGTGGTGGTGAGGTGTTTTTAATTTCGTGGCTGTGCGGTGTTTTTAATTTCGTGGCTGTGAGGTGTTTTTAATTTCGTGGCTGTGAGGTGTTTTTAATTTCGTGGTGATGAGGTGTTTATAATTTTGTGGTGGTGAGGTGTTTTCAATTTCGTGGTGGTGAGGTCTTTTTAATTTTGTGGTGGTGAGGTGTGTTTATTACGTGTTTTATGGCTGTGAGGTGTTTTTAATTTCGTGGTGGTGAGGTGTTTTTAATTTCGTGGCTGTGAGGTGTTTTTAATTTCGTGGCTGTGAGGTGTTTTTATTACATGTTTTATGGCTGTGTGTGTTTTCAATTTTGTGGTGGTGAGGTATTTTTAATTTCGTGGTCATGAGGTGTTTTTATTACGTGTTTTATGATTGTGAGGTGTTTTAAATTTTGTGGTGGTGATGTGTTTTTTATTTCGTGGCTGTGAGGTGTTTTTCATTTCGTGGCTGTGAGGTGTTTTTATTACATGTTTTATGGCTGTGAGGTGTTTTAAATTACTTGGTGGTGAGGTGTTTTTAATTTCGTGGCTGTGAGGTGTTTTTAATTTTGTGGTGGTGAAGTGTTTTTATTACATGTTTTATGGCTGTGAGGTGTTTTTATTACATGTTTTATGGCTGTGAGGTGTTTTAATTCCTCTTTTTATGGCTGTGGGGGTTTTCAATTTTGTGGTGGTGAGGTGTTTTAAATTACTTGGTGGTGATATGTTTTATTACGTGTTTTATGGCTGTGAGGTGTTTTTATTGCCTGTTTTATGGCTGTGAGGTGTTTTCAATTTTGAGGTGGCGAGGTGTTTTTAATTTCGTGGTGGTGAGGTGTTTTTACTCCGTGTTTTATGGCTGTGAGGTGTTTTTATTGCCTGTTTTATGGCTGTGAAGTGTTTTCAATTTTGAGGTGGCGAGGTGTTTTTAATTTTGTGGTCGTGAGGTGTTTTCATTGCGTGTTTTATGGCTGTGAGGTGCTTTCAATTTTGAGGTGGCGAGGTGTTTTTAATTTTGTGGTCGTTAGGTGTTTTTATTGCGTGTTTTATGGCTGTGAGGTGTTTTTAATTTCGTGGTGGTGAGGTGTTTTTAATTTCATGGTTGTGAGGTGTTTTTATTGCGTGTTTTATGGCTGTGAGGTGTTTTTAATTTCGTGCTGGTGAGGTGTTTTCATTGCGTGTTTTATGGCTGTGAGGTGCTTTTAATTTTGTGGTGGTGAGGTGTTTTCATTGCGTGTTTTATGGCTGTGATGTGTTTTTATTACATGTTTTATGGTGGTGAGGTGTTTTCATTGCGTGTTTTATGGCTGTGAGGTGCTTTTAATTTCGTGGTGGTGAGGTGTTTTTAATTTTGTGGTCGTTAGGTGTTTTTATTGCGTGTTTTATGGCTGTGAGGTGTTTTTAATTTCGTGGTGGTGAGGTGTTTTTAATTTCATGGTTGTGAGGTGTTTTTATTGCGTGTTTTATGGCTGTGAGGTGTTTTTAATTTCGTGCTGGTGAGGTGTTTTCATTGCGTGTTTTATGGCTGTGAGGTGCTTTTAATTTTGTGGTGGTGAGGTGTTTTCATTGCGTGTTTTATGGCTGTGATGTGTTTTTATTACATGTTTTATGGTGGTGAGGTGTTTTCATTGCGTGTTTTATGGCTGTGAGGTGCTTTTAATTTCGTGGTGGTGAGGTGTTTTTAATTTTGTGGTCGTTAGGTGTTTTTATTGCGTGTTTTATGGCTGTGAGGTGTTTTTAATTTCGTGGTGGTGAGGTGTTTTTAATTTCATGGTTGTGAGGTGTTTTTATTGCGTGTTTTATGGCTGTGAGGTGTTTTTCATTTCGTGGTGGTGAGGTGTTTTTAATTTCATGGTTGTGAGGTGTTTTATTGCGTGTTTTATGGCTGTGAGGTGTTTTTCATTTCGTGGTGGTGAGGTGTTTTTATTACGTGTTTTATGGCTGTGAGGTGTTTTTAATTTCGTGGTGGTGAGGTGTTTTTAATTTCATGGTTGTGAGGTGTTTTTATTGCGTGTTTTATGGCTGTGAGGTGTTTTTCATTTTGTGGTGGTGAGGTGTTTTTAATTTCATGGTTGTGAGGTGTTTTATTGCGTGTTTTATGGCTGTGAGGTGTTTTCAATTTTGTGGTGGTGAGGTGTTTTTCATTTCGTGGTGGTGAGGTGTTTTTATTACGTGTTTTATGGCTGTGAGGTGTTTTTAATTTCGTGGTGGTGAGGTGTTTTTATTTTGTGTTTTATGGCTGTGAGGTGTTTTTAATTTCGTGGTGGTGAGGTGTTTTTATTACGTGTTTTATGGCTGTGAGGTGTTTTTATTGCGTGTTTTATGGCTGTGAGGTGTTTTAAATTACTTGATGGTGAGGTGTTTTTAATTTTGCGGTGGTGAAGTGTTTTTATTGTGTGTTTTATGGCTGTGAGGTGTTTTCAATTTTGAGGTGGCGAGGTGTTTTTAATTTTGTGGTCGTGAGGTGTTTTCATTGCGTGTTTTATGGCTGTGAGGTGTTTTCAGTTTTGTGGTGGTGAGGTGTTTTTAATTTCGTGGTGGTGAAGTGTTTTTATTGCATGTTTTATGGCTGTGAGGTGTTTTTAATTTCGTGGCTGTGAGGTGTTTTTAATTTCGTGGCTGTGAGGTGTTTTTATGACATGTTTTGTTGCTGTGAGGTGTTTTCAATTTTGTGGTGGTGAGGTGTTTTTAATTTCGTGGTGGTGAGGTGTTTTTATTACGTGTTTTATGGCTGTGATGTGTTTTAATTTTGTGGTGGTGAGGTGTTTTTAATTTCGTGGCTGTGATGTGTTTTTAATTTCGTGGCTGTGATGTATTTTTAATTTTGTGGCTGTGAGGTGTTTTTATTACGTGTTTTGTCGCTGTGAGGTGTTTTCAATTTCGTGGTGGTGAGGTCTTTTTAATTTCGTGGCTGTGAGGTGTTTTTAATTTCGTGGATGTGAGGTGTTTTTAATTTCGTGGCTGTGAGGTGTTTTTTAATTTCGTGGCTGTGAGGTGTTTTTAATTTCGTGGTGGTGAGGTCTTTTTAATTTCGTGGTGGTGAGGTCTTTTTAATTTCGTGGCTGTGAGGTGTTTTTAATTTCGTGGATGTGAGGTGTTTTTAATTTCGTGGTGGTGAGGTCTTTTTAATTTCGTGGCTGTGAGGTGTTTTTAATTTCGGGGATGTGAGGTGTTTTTAATTTCGTGGCTGTGAGGTGTTTTTAATTTCGTGGATGTGAGGTGTTTTTAATTTCGTGGATGTGAGGTGTTTTTAATTTCGTGGCTGTGAGGTGTTTTTAATTTCGTGGCTGTGAGGTGTTTTTAATTTCGTGGATGTGAGGTGTTTTTAATTTCGTGGCTGTGAGGTGTTTTTAATTTCGTGGCTGTGAGGTGTTTTTAATTTCGTGGCTATTAGGTGTTTTTATTACGTGTTTTATGGCTGTGAGGTGTTTTTAATTTCGTGGTGGTGATGTGTTTTTATTACGTATTTTATGGCTGTGATGTGTTTTAATTTTGTGGTGGTGAGGTGTTTTTAATTTCGTGGCTATGAGGTGTTTTTATTACGTGTTTTATGGCTGTGAGGTGTTTTTAATTTCGTGGTGGTGAGGTGTTTTTATTGCGTGTTTTATGGCTGTGATGTGTTTTTATTACATGTTTTATGGTGGTGAGGTGTTTTAAATTACTTGGTGGTGAGGTGTTTTTATTGCGTGTTTTATGGCTGTGAGGTGTTTTTAATTTCGTGGCTGTGAGGTGTTTTTAATTTCGTGGCTGTGAGGTGTTTTTAATTTTGTGGCGGTGAGGTGTTTTTAATTTCATGGTGGTGAGGTGTTTTTATTACGTGTTTTATGGCTGTGATGTGTTTTTAATTTTGTGGTGGTGAGGTGTTTTTAATTTCGTGGCTGTGAGGTGTTTTTAATTTCGTGGCTGTGAGGTGTTTTTAATTTCGTGGCTGTGAGGTGTTTTTATTACGTGTTTTATCGCTGTGAGGTGTTTTTATTACGTGTTTTATCGCTGTGAGGTGTTTTCAATTTTGTGGTGGTGAGGTGTTTTTAATTTCGTGGTGGTGAGGTGCTTTTATTACGTGTTTTATGGCTGTGAGGTGTTTTTAATTTCGTGGTGGTGAGGTGTTTTTAATTTCGTGGTGGTGAGGTGTTTTTAATTTCGTGGCTGTGAGGTGTTTTTAATTTCGTGGCTGTGAGGTGTTTTTAATTTCGTGGCTGTGAGGTGTTTTTAATTTCGTGGCTATGAGGTGTTTTTAATTTCGTGGCTGTGAGGTGTTTTTAATTTCGTGGCTATGAGGTGTTTTTATTTCGTGTTTTATGGCTGTGAGGTGTTTTTAATTTCGTGGATATGAGGTGTTTTTATTTCGTGTTTTATGGATGTGAGGTGTTTTAAATTACTTGGTGGTGAGGTCTTTTTAATTTTGTGGTGGTGAGATGTTTTTATTACGTGTTTTATGGCTGTGAGGTGTTTTTAATTTCGTGGTGGTGAGGTGTTTTTAATTTCGTGGCTGTGCGGTGTTTTTAATTTCGTGGATGTGAGGTGTTTTTAATTTCGTGGCTATTAGGTGTTTTTATTACGTGTTTTATGGCTGTGAGGTGTTTTTAATTTCGTGGTGGTGAGGTGTTTTTAATTTCGTGGCTGTGCGGTGTTTTTAATTTCGTGGATGTGAGGTGTTTTTAATTTCGTGGCTATTAGGTGTTTTTATTACGTGTTTTATGGCTGTGAGGTGTTTTTAATTTTGTGGCGGTGAGGTGTTTTTAATTTCATGGTGGTGAGGTGTTTTTATTACGTGTTTTATGGCTGTGATGTGTTTTTAATTTTGTGGTGGTGAGGTGTTTTTAATTTCGTGGCTGTGAGGTGTTTTTAATTTCGTGGCTGTGAGGTGTTTTTAATTTCGTGGCTGTGAGGTGTTTTTATTACGTGTTTTATCGCTGTGAGGTGTTTTTATTACGTGTTTTATCGCTGTGAGGTGTTTTCAATTTTGTGGTGGTGAGGTGTTTTTAATTTCGTGGTGGTGAGGTGCTTTTATTACGTGTTTTATGGCTGTGAGGTGTTTTTAATTTCGTGGTGGTGAGGTGTTTTTAATTTCGTGGTGGTGAGGTGTTTTTAATTTCGTGGCTGTGAGGTGTTTTTAATTTCGTGGCTGTGAGGTGTTTTTAATTTCGTGGCTGTGAGGTGTTTTTAATTTCGTGGCTATGAGGTGTTTTTAATTTCGTGGCTGTGAGGTGTTTTTAATTTCGTGGCTATGAGGTGTTTTTATTTCGTGTTTTATGGCTTTGAGGTGTTTTTAATTTCGTGGATATGAGGTGTTTTTATTTCGTGTTTTATGGATGTGAGGTGTTTTAAATTACTTGGTGGTGAGGTCTTTTTAATTTCGTGGTGGTGAGATGTTTTTATTACGTGTTTTATGGCTGTGAGGTGTTTTTAATTTCGTGGTGGTGAGGTGTTTTTAATTTCGTGGCTGTGCGGTGTTTTTAATTTCGTGGCTGTGAGGTGTTTTTAATTTCGTGGCTGTGAGGTGTTTTTAATTTTGTGGTGATGAGGTGTTTATAATTTTGTGGTGGTGAGGTGTTTTCAATTTCGTGGTGGTGAGGTCTTTTTAATTTTGTGGTGGTGAGGTGTGTTTATTACGTGTTTTATGGCTGTGAGGTGTTTTTAATTTCGTGGCTGTGAGGTGTTTTTAATTTCGTGGATGTGAGGTGTTTTTAATTTCGTGGCTGTGAGGTGTTTTTAATTTCGTGGATGTGAGGTGTTTTTAATTTCGTGGCTATTAGGTGTTTTTATTACGTGTTTTATGGCTGTGAGGTGTTTTTAATTTCGTGGTGGTGATGTGTTTTTATTACGTATTTTATGGCTGTGATGTGTTTTAATTTTGTGGTGGTGAGGTGTTTTTAATTTCGTGGCTATGAGGTGTTTTTATTACGTGTTTTATGGCTGTGAGGTGTTTTTAATTTCGTGGTGGTGAGGTGTTTTTATTGCGTGTTTTATGGCTGTGATGTGTTTTTATTACATGTTTTATGGTGGTGAGGTGTTTTAAATTACTTGGTGGTGAGGTGTTTTTATTGCGTGTTTTATGGCTGTGAGGTGTTTTTAATTTCGTGGCTGTGAGGTGTTTTTAATTTCGTGGCTGTGAGGTGTTTTTAATTTTGTGGCGGTGAGGTGTTTTTAATTTCATGGTGGTGAGGTGTTTTTATTACGTGTTTTATGGCTGTGATGTGTTTTTAATTTTGTGGTGGTGAGGTGTTTTTAATTTCGTGGCTGTGAGGTGTTTTTAATTTCGTGGCTGTGAGGTGTTTTTAATTTCGTGGCTGTGAGGTGTTTTTATTACGTGTTTTATCGCTGTGAGGTGTTTTTATTACGTGTTTTATCGCTGTGAGGTGTTTTCAATTTTGTGGTGGTGAGGTGTTTTTAATTTCGTGGTGGTGAGGTGCTTTTATTACGTGTTTTATGGCTGTGAGGTGTTTTTAATTTCGTGGTGGTGAGGTGTTTTTAATTTCGTGGTGGTGAGGTGTTTTTAATTTCGTGGCTGTGAGGTGTTTTTAATTTCGTGGTTGTGAGGTGTTTTTAATTTCGTGGCTGTGAGGTGTTTTTAATTTCGTGGCTGTGAGGTGTTTTTAATTTCGTGGCTATGAGGTGTTTTTAATTTCGTGGCTGTGAGGTGTTTTTAATTTCGTGGCTATGAGGTGTTTTTATTTCGTGTTTTATGGCTGTGAGGTGTTTTTAATTTCGTGGCTATGAGGTGTTTTTATTTCGTGTTTTATGGATGTGAGGTGTTTTAAATTACTTGGTGGTGAGGTCTTTTTAATTTCGTGGTGGTGAGATGTTTTTATTACGTGTTTTATGGTTGTGAGGTGTTTTTAATTTTGTGGTGGTGAGGTGTTTTTAATTTCGTGGCTGTGCGGTGTTTTTAATTTCGTGGCTGTGAGGTGTTTTTAATTTCGTGGCTGTGAGGTGTTTTTAATTTCGTGGTGATGAGGTGTTTATAATTTTGTGGTGGTGAGGTGTTTTCAATTTCGTGGTGGTGAGGTCTTTTTAATTTTGTGGTGGTGAGGTGTGTTTATTACGTGTTTTATGGCTGTGAGGTGTTTTTAATTTCGTGGTGGTGAGGTGTTTTTAATTTCGTGGCTGTGAGGTGTTTTTAATTTCGTGGCTGTGAGGTGTTTTTATTACATGTTTTATGGCTGTGTGTGTTTTCAATTTTGTGGTGGTGAGGTATTTTTAATTTCGTGGTCATGAGGTGTTTTTATTACGTGTTTTATGATTGTGAGGTGTTTTAAATTTTGTGGTGGTGATGTGTTTTTTATTTCGTGGCTGTGAGGTGTTTTTCATTTCGTGGCTGTGAGGTGTTTTTATTACATGTTTTATGGCTGTGAGGTGTTTTAAATTACTTGGTGGTGAGGTGTTTTTAATTTCGTGGCTGTGAGGTGTTTTTAATTTTGTGGTGGTGAAGTGTTTTTATTACATGTTTTATGGCTGTGAGGTGTTTTTATTACATGTTTTATGGCTGTGAGGTGTTTTAATTCCTCTTTTTATGGCTGTGGGGGTTTTCAATTTTGTGGTGGTGAGGTGTTTTAAATTACTTGGTGGTGATATGTTTTATTACGTGTTTTATGGCTGTGAGGTGTTTTTATTGCCTGTTTTATGGCTGTGAGGTGTTTTCAATTTTGAGGTGGCGAGGTGTTTTTAATTTCGTGGTGGTGAGGTGTTTTTACTCCGTGTTTTATGGCTGTGAGGTGTTTTTATTGCCTGTTTTATGGCTGTGAAGTGTTTTCAATTTTGAGGTGGCGAGGTGTTTTTAATTTTGTGGTCGTGAGGTGTTTTCATTGCGTGTTTTATGGCTGTGAGGTGCTTTCAATTTTGAGGTGGCGAGGTGTTTTTAATTTTGTGGTCGTTAGGTGTTTTTATTGCGTGTTTTATGGCTGTGAGGTGTTTTTAATTTCGTGGTGGTGAGGTGTTTTTAATTTCATGGTTGTGAGGTGTTTTTATTGCGTGTTTTATGGCTGTGAGGTGTTTTTAATTTCGTGCTGGTGAGGTGTTTTCATTGCGTGTTTTATGGCTGTGAGGTGCTTTTAATTTTGTGGTGGTGAGGTGTTTTCATTGCGTGTTTTATGGCTGTGATGTGTTTTTATTACATGTTTTATGGTGGTGAGGTGTTTTCATTGCGTGTTTTATGGCTGTGAGGTGCTTTTAATTTCGTGGTGGTGAGGTGTTTTTAATTTTGTGGTCGTTAGGTGTTTTTATTGCGTGTTTTATGGCTGTGAGGTGTTTTTAATTTCGTGGTGGTGAGGTGTTTTTAATTTCATGGTTGTGAGGTGTTTTTATTGCGTGTTTTATGGCTGTGAGGTGTTTTTAATTTCGTGCTGGTGAGGTGTTTTCATTGCGTGTTTTATGGCTGTGAGGTGCTTTTAATTTTGTGGTGGTGAGGTGTTTTCATTGCGTGTTTTATGGCTGTGATGTGTTTTTATTACATGTTTTATGGTGGTGAGGTGTTTTCATTGCGTGTTTTATGGCTGTGAGGTGCTTTTAATTTCGTGGTGGTGAGGTGTTTTTAATTTTGTGGTCGTTAGGTGTTTTTATTGCGTGTTTTATGGCTGTGAGGTGTTTTTAATTTCGTGGTGGTGAGGTGTTTTTAATTTCATGGTTGTGAGGTGTTTTTATTGCGTGTTTTATGGCTGTGAGGTGTTTTTCATTTCGTGGTGGTGAGGTGTTTTTAATTTCATGGTTGTGAGGTGTTTTATTGCGTGTTTTATGGCTGTGAGGTGTTTTTCATTTCGTGGTGGTGAGGTGTTTTTATTACGTGTTTTATGGCTGTGAGGTGTTTTTAATTTCGTGGTGGTGAGGTGTTTTTAATTTCATGGTTGTGAGGTGTTTTTATTGCGTGTTTTATGGCTGTGAGGTGTTTTTCATTTTGTGGTGGTGAGGTGTTTTTAATTTCATGGTTGTGAGGTGTTTTATTGCGTGTTTTATGGCTGTGAGGTGTTTTTCATTTTGTGGTGGTGAGGTGTTTTTATTACGTGTTTTATGGCTGTGAGGTGTTTTTAATTTCGTGGTGGTGAGGTGTTTTTAATTTTGTGGTCGTTAGGTGTTTTCATTGCGTGTTTTATGGCTGAGTCGTTTTCAGTTTTGTGGTGGTGAGGTGTTTTTAATTTTGTGGTGGTGAGGTGTTTTCAATTTTGAGGTGGCGAGGTGTTTTTAATTTTGTGGTCGTTAGGTGTTTTTATTGCGTGTTTTATGGCTGTGAGGTGTTTTTTAATTTCGTGGTGGTGAGGTGTTTTTAATTTCATGGTTGTGAGGTGTTTTTATTGCGTGTTTTATGGCTGTGAGGTGTTTTTCATTTCGTGGTGGTGAGGTGTTTTTATTACGTGTTTTATGGCTGTGAGGTGTTTTTAATTTCGTGGTGGTGAGGTGTTTTTAATTTTGTGGTCGTTAGGTGTTTTTATTGCGTGTTTTATGGCTGTAAGGTGTTTTTAATTTCGTGGTGGTGAGGTGTTTTTAATTTCATGGTTGTGAGGTGTTTTTATTGCGTGTTTTATGGCTGTGAGGTGTTTTTCATTTCATGGTGGTGAGGTGTTTTTAATTTCATGGTTGTGAGGTGTTTTATTGCGTGTTTTATGGCTGTGAGGTGTTTTTCATTTCGTGGTGGTGAGGTGTTTTTATTACGTGTTTTATGGCTGTGAGGTGTTTTTAATTTCGTGGTGGTGAGGTGTTTTTAATTTCGTGGTGGTGAGGTGTTTTTAATTTTGTGGTCGTTAGGTGTTTTCATTGCGTGTTTTATGGCTGAGTCGTTTTCAGTTTTGTGGTGGTGAGGTGTTTTTAATTTTGTGGTGGTGAGGTGTTTTCAATTTCGTGGTGGTGAGGTGTTTTTAATTTTGTGGTGGTGAGGCGTTTTCAATTTCGTGGTGGTGAGGTGTTTTTAATTTTGTGGTGTAAAAATAAATCTACTTTATTTTCTGCATAAAAAGGGCATGATGGTCAACATGAAAAGACAGCATGGCCACACTCACCGTGAAACTATCATTTTTTGGAAACGCATCATAGCTAATAAGAAGGGCATCAGAGGCCTTGCAGTCGATGTCCATCAATTAATTTAAGGCCTCCTATTGACAGACACTATATCGCTCCTTCAATGTCACCTTACAACTGGTAATCATTAATGAAGGATTGTTTGTCTGTTGTTTCGATCTTCAGATGTAAGTGGATTTTGGCGGCTGTTGGATCACTTCCCTTACCTCCAGGACAACGTGATGTGCTGTGTCTGCACTCAACACATCCGCGACGGCTGTTCCGCATATGGCATCACCTTCGAGAGTACGCACCAGGCGTCTCGTTTGGACATCACCAATTGCTTCAACCCGAAGTCCGAGGAAGGCAAGCTCATCGTCGACTTCCTGTCACATACCGTGGACCTTCGCGGGACGGCTCCACCCGAGCTGCATCAGGAGTTCTTAGACTTCATAGGTGGCAAAGAATGCTCGGAGAAGCAAGAAGATGGCACCATCCTCTTTAACATTGACTGGGATGCCCTCATTGCGCAGAAGCAAGCTAAAAAGGCCTAAGGAAAAATCTGGGAACCTATATCATCCCATAAAGCTTCGTATTATAGTTTGCTGGTAGTATTATGCTTGTAGACTTATTATTTGCATATCCAAATCCTTAATATTCAAATCACCTGCAGTGCATTCAGAAAGTATTCACACCCCTTGACTTTTTCACATTTTGCTATTACAGCCTGAATTATAAATGGATTAAAATGAGATTTTTTTTGTCACTGATCTCCACATAATACCCCATAATGTCAAAGTGGAATTTTCGTTTTCGAAAATTTTACAAAACAATTGAAAATGAAACGCTGAAATGTTCAATAGGTATTCAAGTCTTTTATTATGACACTCCAAATTGAGCTCAGGTGCATCCAATTTCCTTTTATCATCCTCGACCTGTCTCTACAACTTTTTTTTTTTTTTTTGTTTACTGAATCGAGGCTCGTGAAAGAGCCAACATTTATTTCATAAACAAATCAACCAGACAAACAAAATATATAAAAAGAGGGAGCGGAAGCCAAGATGGGGAGAGAAGGGGAAGCACACAAACACAACATTTGAGAGCAGGGAGATGTGTGGGAGGGAGAGGGCTTGGGGGGAGTAGGCGTGGGAAGGGGGGTGGGGGGGGGGGGGGGGAGAAGTATAAAACACAAGGACACCAAGGACTTCCAGGACAGAAGTTGGTATTTCAAAAAAGTGGAAGTGGGGTGAAATTAGCGAGGGTAGAAAAGATCAAGGTTTTGGATGGAGGAAGATAAGAGATGGTGGTGAACAGCTGTTTTGAAAGACCTGGAGGGTGGAGTGGGATTGAAGAGAGTGAGGGAGTTTGTTCCAGAGGCGGGAGAAAAGAGGAATGAAGGAGTGAAGAGGAGCAGAGAGTCTTGATTTTGGCAGTTTAACCATAAGAGGGTTGCAGGCAGATCTTGTGCGACCTGTAGGAATATTTGGGGAACAGAGCCCAGAGAGAGTTGGAGGGCAAGGACAGAGAGGAGTCGGTAGAAGAAGGAAAGACCACTAACCTGCCTGCGGTGAGTGAGTGAAAGGCCCTCGGAGTTAGCTTCATCGCGGGAGATTCCAATTATGCTGAACGCTTTGGTTTCAACAGCGTGAAGACGAGCTAGTTGTGAGGCAGGAGCACCAGCCCAGAGGGGAGAGCAGTATTCCATTGAGCTGCGGATGAAAGCCTTGTATGTGGTGTGGAGCTCAGGTGTGCCAAGGAAGGACTTCGCACGACGGAGGATGCCCAGTCGGCGACTGGCTTTGGAGGCCAGATTTGAAATGTGGTTTTCCCAGGAAAGATAATGGCAGATAGTGAGACCCAAATGCTTGAGTGACAGAACTTCTTGGAGAGGATTATTCAGAAAGTGGATGGGAGGGTTGTCCAGTCGGTCTTTTCGGAGAGACATCGTAAGAGTGTGAGATTTGTCAGGATTGAAAGACATAATCCACTTGTTTGCCCAGTCTGTGATTTTGTCTAGGTCTGCAGAGAGTGACGAGGCTGCAGACTGCCGATCTGAGGGATGAGGAATGGAGTGACAGAGAGCAGAGTCATCAGCAAAGAGATAGAGAGGATTTTCAAGAGAGTCAGAGAGATCATTGATGAAGACCATAAAAAGCACAGGGCCCAGAACACTGCCTTGGGGAACTCCAGCCTGAACAGGAAGAGGAGATGAGAGAAACCCATTCAGGGCCACACGTTGACTACGACATGAGAGGAAGTCCACCAGCCATGCCTGGAGATTTCCATGGATACCAAATGAGGAGGGTTTGGTGAGCAGCGCAGGGTGCCAGACCGTATCGAAGGCACGTGGTATGTCAAGGGAGACAGCTCTAATTTCCTGTTTGGCATTGAGGACCTCCATCCATTGTTGAGAAAGCAGAAGCAGCATGTCCAGAGTAGAGTGACCATGTCTGAAACCAAATTGATGATCAGAGATCAGGCCATTGGAGAAGAGGAAAGATTTCATATCTGAAGCAATGATGGAATTCCATGACTTTGCTGATAATTGGGAGAAGGCTGATTGGTCTGTAGTTGCTCGGATCTGTTTTTGCACCTTTTTTGTGCAAAGCGGTGATGTTGGCTCATTTCCAAGCAGATGGCAGATGACCTTGAGAAAAAGAGAGGGTGAAGAGAACAGACAGAGGGAGTGAAAGAGTGGAAGAACAGGCTTTTAGGACCCGTGGGCTGATGCCGTTAGGTCCAGTTGCAGAATCAGAGTCGAGGGTTGACAGAAACTTTTCCACCTTGTCAGGAGGAAAGGACACAGAGTTCAGGAGCAGCTGGGTTCGACTGGGTACGGTGGGTACAGAGTGGGATGGGTTTGGGACACAATATTTAGAGGCAAACACAGAGTTGAGGCATTCAGATTTTTCATGTGCGGAGACAGCCATGTAGCCATTTGAGGTGAGGGAGGGGATGGAGGGGGGACAAACACCAGAAACAGATTAGACCAGACGCCACCAGGATTTGGAAGAGGGAGACAGATGAGAGAGTTCGGTCTTGAGAACGGAGAGATATTGTTTCCTGGCTCTCATGAGGGTGGACACACACTTGTTTCGGGCTTTGTGAAAGGAAATGAGATTTCCTTCCGTTGGATTTGCTTTCTAGGAGAAGAAAGCAAGTTGTTTCTGGGCAATAGCCTCACCGCAAGATTCCGTGTACCATGGATGGGAGGAAGGGTATGACAACTGAAGACGAGATGGGATAAATCTGTGCATGAGAGAGAGCAATTCACTTTGGAAGAATTCCCAGGATGAGTTGATGTCAGAGGCGGTAGAGATGGGAGACCAGTCCAGATGATTGATGGCTGCTTGAAGACCGTGCCAGTTGGCCTGAGTGAAATGCCAGACTCGTCGATGCTGAGGAGGCTCTCTGAGAATGGTCAGAGAGATGTCCACTTTAACAAGCACATGATCAGGTGAGCCGATTGGAGCAGAAGAAGAGCAGCAGACATTTTCAGGGAAGTTAGTCATAACCAAGTCCAGAAGAGAAGATGCTCCGTCGACTGAGATCCGGGTCGGGAAATTGACAGATTGTGTCAGTCCCAGTGAGTCACAGAAGTCCTTTGCTGAAGAGCCATGGCTGGTGAGAGAGGTACCCACACCCAGCCAACTGGCATGGTGACAATTGAAATCACCACATATGAGGAAGAGAGAGTTGGGATGGGTAGATAGAAGTTGGTCCATATTTTCAGACAGCGAGATGTAGATGGAGTCATCACTGTTTTGGTGGACGGTACAACACACATAGGAACAAATGGTGGGAGCGAAGGGGAAGCCGTAGCCAAAGGTATTCCTGGGGGTGAGGTGGAGAGAGGGCAGTGCAGGGCGAGTGAGGAAGAGAGTTTTTTTAAATAAAGATAGCAACCCACCTCCAGGACGAGGCTCAGGTTTATCATACTGGAGGAGGGAGTAACCTGGGAGAGATACCAAGGAATCAGAGACATCATGAAGGAGGAACGTTTCTGTTAAGCAGATCACGTCCTGTTTGTCAGAAGCAACCTGTATGGAGAGATCAGTCAAGTTTGAGCGAAGGCCCCGGATGTTTGAGGTCCATACCATTAATGAAGAGGTAGGGGAAGCATCGGATACAGAACAGGGGGTGGGAGGGGTAGGGTAAGATGTGGAAGAAAAGGAAAAGGTAGGGAGAGCTGTTGAAGGTGTGTCAGAGATTTCAGAATAGCTTGGAGAAAGGGAAGAATGGTGGCGGACAAAAGGTTAGATGGTGATTGGGTGAGGCACAGTGAGGTGTTATTTGAGGAGGGGGAAGAGCGAGGCAGAAGGTTGGGGGAGATGAAGGTGAAAGTTGGAAGGGGGAGGAAGCGGGGAGGACGCTTTGAGGAGGAGGGTTGAGAGGGGAGTCTAGGAGGGGAGGAGCGAGGGAGAGTCTCGGAGGGGAGGGGTGTGGTGGGAGTTTAGGAAGGAAGGGTCAAGGGGGGAGATTTGAAAGGGGTGGGTGATGGGGAAGATTTGGAGGTGAGGGGCAAGGGGGAAGATTTTAAAGAGATTGGTGATGGGGAAGATTTGGAGGGGAGGGGCAAGGGGTTTAGATTTGGAGGGGAGGGGTGATGGGGAAGATTTGGAGGGGAGGGGTGATGGGTAAGTTTTGGAGGGAAGGGGTGATGGGGAAGATTTGGAGGGGAGGGGCAAGGGGGAAGATTTGAAAGGGATGGGTGATGGGGAAGATTTGGAGGGGAGGGGCAAGGGGGAATATTTGAAAGAGATGGGTGATGGGGAAGATTTGGAGGGGAGCGGCAAGGGGGTAGATTGGAGGGGAGGGGTGATGGGGAAGTTTTGGAGGGGAGGGTTGATGGGGAAGTTTTGGAGGGAAGGGGTGATAGTGAAGATTTGGAGGGGAGGGGTGAAATTGGATTTTGAAAAGTGTACGATTAATGGGAAACGAACAATTATTGCAAAATGAGTTTCTTGAGACCTTCGAGTCAAAAATACGTTTGAGGACGCTGAAGGAGGGGTGGAGTGCAGTAGAGTTTCGGGAATGCAGAAAAGAGGAACTGTAAGAGTTGGATTTTTTTTTTGGAATGAATAGATTTGGTGAGCATGTCGAAAGCATCCTTTTATAGAAGAAGAAGAAAAAGGTGTTATAATATATGACAGAATACAGTTCTTCAGGGGAAAGTTTAAACATTTATAACAACGTGATCACGTGATCACGAACAACGTGATACAAGAACGAACGAACAAATAAGAACAACGAATAAACAAATAAGAACAGAGAAGGAAATATATATATATATTTTTTGAGTTGAGATTTTAAACAAGGAAGTATGGGGTGAAAGACTGGGACAAAAACAGAGACCGAAAGTAATTGCAGCGCAATCGACGAACCGCTGAGAGAAAAACAAAGCCTCAAGGTCGGACACGGTAGCCGACTTGGCCTCAGAATACGCGACACGAATTAACCGACGATGTTGTATACGGGTATGAAATCTTAACACCGATAATCTTACTAAAGACACACTATGGGTACACACACCGAAAGATAAATACAGTTTCGACAAAAACACAATTATGAAAAATTACTTCACTTCGAAAGCGTGAGCGCATGGACAGCTTCGAAGCCTTACGATTTCAGTCCAACTATGGGCAATTCAATTGATTGGATTGGATTTAGAAAGAAATACATCTTTCTACATAAGGTCACACAGTTTAAAGTGCTTGTCAGAACAGAAACTCCCCCATGATGTCCAAGGAACTGTCCGTAAAACTCCGAGATAGAATTTTGAGGAGGCATAGATCTGGGGAAGGGGATAAAACAATTTATAGAGTGTTGAAAATTCCCAAGAGCACAGTGAGCTTCACCAGTAGGAAATGGAAAGAATATGTAATTACCCAGACTCTTCCTAGAGCTGGACGTCTGACCAAACTGAGCAACCGGACAAGAACGAGGTGACCAAGAACCCAATGACCATTCTGAACAAACTACATAGCTGAGAACTACAAACTACATAGTTCCTTGGCTGATATGGGAGAACCTGCCAGAAGAACAACGATCTCTGCAGCATGTCACAAATCTACGCTTTATTGGACAGTGGCCTGAGAAAAGCCACATGACAGCACACCTGGAGTTTGCAAAAAAGCATGTGAAAGACTGAACGCATGAGGCAAAATATTCTGTGGTCTGATGAGATCAATATTCAAATCTTTGGCCTGAATACAAAGCGCTAGGTATTACCCTAACATGGAATTTGTCCTGGAATCCACACATTACACAAAATAGCAAAGTATGCCTCAAAGAAACTAGGAGTCCTGTTCAGATGTCGAAGATTCTTCTCTCAACTGTTGCTTCAACTACAGACTTGGCATTTAATATGGAATATATATTTTTTCTTGACTTCGGTTTACTTTCTGAACTCAGTATATCAATCTGGTGAGTTTCTTTTATGCTCCGGTGATTTATTTGTTAGAAGAACCATGTCACTGATTGTCTGTCGCAGCAAGAAGTCAATAACAGGATTATATCACAGGTGGCGTGACAAAAAGTACGGACAGGTACATTTGACGATTGGCTTCACAATCGGGTATATCAGGGTTGTTGCGTTCTGTATTAGTGGAAAACAACTGCTGCACGTCTACAAAAGTTATTTCCGCTTCCTCTGGAGATGGTCCGTCAACTCGACAATGCTGTTTGTCAATGAGTGGTGGCTTTACGAAATTACGGCATGAAACAGTGTGCTATTGCTCGGCAGTATGGCATCACTCAAGGTCAGGTGTCAAAGATCCTGAAACGAAATGCTCAGAGGGGTGTCCCTACTCCAATACCGAGGCCAGGACGTCCCCGCAGAACCACAAGGAGGGACGATCACCAGCTGCACCAGTTAGTCCGCAATGGCCGTACCAAGTCAGCTAATCGGCATAGGGACGAGTGGCAGCAACTGACAAATGTGCCTGTATCCAGAAGGCTAGTCAACTAACGACTGGTTCAAGCAGGCTATCGAGCCAGGCATCCCCTGAGAAAGCCACGCCTGACCAGACAACACCACCAGCGCCGATTGCAGTGGGCCAGAGAGCACCGTCAATGGCAGTCAGGACACTGGAATCACGTGATCTTCAGTGGCGAGTCTAGATTTCTGGTCGATCGTCAAGATGGCCGCGTCCGAGTCCGCAGACAAGTGCATGAAGCCGACAACGAAGATTGTATAGTGCCAAGAGTCCAAGCTGGAGGTGGTGGGGTGACCATTTGGGCTACTTTTCATGCAGGGGGCAAAACTGACCTGGTTGTTCTGAATGGAAACCTGAACCAGTTCAAGTACAGGGCCATTCTGGAAGAAACATTGCTTCCATTTGCTCGTGCAGCCTTTCAAGGAAACTTTGTCTTCCAAGATGACAATGCACGGCCTCATCGTGCTCACATGATCCAACACTTTCTTGCTGACCGTGGTGTAGAGCATATGGAGTGGCCTGCCATGTCCCCGGATATGAATCCGATAGAGAACTTGTGGGCAGAATTACCGCGTCAAATCGACCACTTGGACCAGCAGCCGACCTCTGTGCGTGAATTGCAGCAGGCTATTGTCACTGCATGGCAAGCGATTCCTGTCCAAACCTTGGCAAATCTCGTGAACAGCATGCCTCAACGTGTACGTGCTCTCCTGAATGCTCGTGGGGGTTACATGAAGTGCTGAACTGTAATTTTACTGTCCGTAATCCCAGTCGTAATTTAACTTTTGTTTTTGTTGAAATTTTTTTTGGCTGATGTGCAAAATAAAGAGATACTTCTGGAAAACGTACAGAGGTTTAACACAGTACTGTCCATGAATTGAGTTCGATATCGGTTTACATCACTTTCAATAGGCTATGAGCCAGACCCCACCAAATTGGCTGGTCGGTACCATACAGATGTAGTAAGGCTCATTGTGATTTTTAGCAAGATATATGTCCCTAGATATGAAAAAAAAGTGATAGCAGTGTATAACTCTCGGCCATCTCTGTGTTATCACCCGAAATATTATTATACGCCCGCTTCGCTTCGCCAAAAAATGTGATATTTGCTAAAATTGGAATAAATATGTTTTTAAGGACCACAGAGTGCCAATAATTTGCATACTGGATGCCAACTAATATAGTAATAGAAATATAGAACATTTGTGGGGGTTATTTATCAAATTTGTGATATAATGACAAAAAAGATGTTAAATTTAGTGAAAAAGTGGTCGAAATCGCTTCGAGTTCAGAATTCACATTGTACATTTTTGTCAATATTTCAAAAATGAAAACTCCCAGAGTATCATTTGACCCCTCAAAATCTTCGCAAGGAACCACTGCATTGGAATATATCATTACTTTGTAATATGGTGGTTGTTTGGGGCACATATTTTGGTAAAGTTCAAAATATGTTCAACCATACCCCCTAATTTTGATATTATCGGTGCTAAAGGGTTTTTTTTTTTTTTTTTTTTTTTTTTTTTTTTTTTTTTTTTTTGTATACAATATCGAGGCTCGTGAAAGAGCGAACATTAATCACATGAACACACAGAAAGACAAACCGACACATAAAACATATAACATAGGGAGCGGTAGACAAGATGGGGAGAGAGGGGGAAGGACACAAACACAACATTTGAGAGCAGGGACCGAGAGACATGGAGACATCGAGAGATCTGAGAGAGGGCGAGGGCTTTGGGGGGGGGGGGCGTGGGAAGGGGGCAGTGGGAGAGGTATAAAACATATGGACACTGCCAGGACTTCCAGGAAAGAAGTTGGAATTTCAAACAAGGTGGATCTGGGGTGAATTAGCGGGGGTAGAAAAGATCAAGGTTTTGGATGGGGGAAGATAAGAGATGGTGGTGAACAGCTGTTTTAAAGACCTGGAGGGAGGAGTGGGATTGAAGGGAGTGAGGGAGTTTGTTCCAGAGGCGGGAGAAAAGAGGAATGAAAGAGTGAAGGTGAGCGGAGAGCCGAGATTTCGGCAGTTTAACCATCAGAGGGTTGCTGGCAGATCTTGTGCGACCTATAGGAATATTTGGGGGACAGAGCACAGAGAGAGCTGGGGGTGCAAGGCCGGAGAGGAGTCGGTAGAAGACAGAAAGACCACCTACCTGCCTGCGGTGAGTGAGTGAAAGGCCCTCAGAGATAGCTTCATCGCGGGAGATTCCAATAATTCTGAAAGCTTTGGTTTCAACAGCGTGAAGCCGAGCTAGGTGTGAGGCAGGAGCACCGGCCCATAGGGGAGAACAGTATTCCATTGAGCTGCGGATGAAAGCCTTGTATGTGGTGAGGAGCTCAGGTGTGTCGAGGAAGGACTTCGCACGACGGAGGATGCCCAGTCGGCGACTGGCTTTGGAGGCCAGCTTGGAAATGTGGTTTTCCCAAGAAAGATCATGGCAGATAGTGAGACCCAAAATCTTGAGCGACAGAACTTCTTGGAGAGGATTGTTGAGAAAGTAGATGGGAGGGTTGTCCAGTCGATCTTTTCGGAGAGACATAGTAAGAGTGTGAGATTTGTCAGGATTGAAAGACATGTTCCACTTGTTTGACCAGTCTGTGATTTTGTCCAGGTCTTCAGAGAGTGAGGAGGCAGCAGACTGCCGATCTGAGGGAAGAGGAATGGAGCGGCAGAGAGTGGAGTCATCAGCAAAGAGATAGAGAGGATTTTCGAGAGAGTCAGAGAGATCATTGATGAAGACCAGAAAAAGCACGGGGCCCAGAACACTGCCTTGGGGAACTCCAGCCTGAACAGGAAGAGGAGATGAGAGAAACCCATTCAGGGCCACACGTTGACGACGACTAGAGAGGAAGTCCGCCAGCCATGCGTGGAGATTTCCATGGATACCAAAGGAGGAGAGTTTGGTGAGCAGAGCGGGGTGCCAGACCGTGTCGAAGGCACGTGATATGTCGAGGGAGACAGCTCTAATTTCCTGTTTGGCATTGAGGACCTCCATCCATTGTTGAGACAGCAGAAGCAGCATGTCCAGAGTAGAGTGACCTGGTCTGAAACCAAATTGATGATCAGAGATCAAGCCATTGGAGAAGAGGAAAGATTTCATATCAGAAGCAATGATGGATTCCATGACTTTGCTGATAATTGGGAGAAGGCTGATTGGTCTGTAGTTGCTAGGATCTGTTTTTGCACCTTTTTTGTGCAAAGCGGTGATGTTGGCTGATTTCCAAGCAGATGGCAGTTGACCTTGAGCAAAAGAGAGGGTGAAGAGAACAGAGAGAGGGTGAGATAGAGCAGCAGAGCAGGATTTTAGGACCCGTGGGCTGATGCCGTCGGGTCCAGTTGCAGAATCAGAGTCGAGGGTTGACAGAAACTTTTCCACCTTGTCAGGAGGAAAGGACACGGAGTCCAGGAGCAGCAGGGTACGACTGGGTATGGTGGGTACAGAGAGGGATGGGTTTGGGACACAAGATTTAGAGGCAAACACAGAGTTGAGGCATTCAGCTTTTTCACGTGCGGAGTCAGCTGTGGAGCCGTTTGAGGTAAGGGAGGGGATGGAGGGGGAACAAACACCAGAAACGGATTTGACCAGACGCCACCAGGATTTGGAAGAGGGAGACAGATAAGAGAGTTCGGTCTTGAGAACGGAGAGATATTGTTTCCTGGCTCTCCTGAGGGTGGACACACACTTGTTTCGGGCTTTGTGAAAGGAAATGAGATTTCCTTCCGTTGGATTTGCTTTCCAGGAGACGAAGGCAAGTTGTTTCTGGGCAACAGCCTCACCACAAGATTCCGTGTACCATGGACGGGAGGAAGGGTATGACAACTGAAGACGAGATGGGATAAATCTGTGCATGAGAGAGAGCAATTTACTTTGGAAGAATTCCCAGGATGAGTTGATGTCAGAGGTGGTAGAGATGGGAGACCAGTCCAGATGATTGATGGCTGCTTGAAGACCGTGCCAGTTGGCCTGAGTGAAATGCCAGACTCGTCGACGCTGAGCAGGCTCCCTGAGGATGGTCAGAGAGATGTCCACTTTAACAAGGACATGATCAGATGATCCGATCGGAGCAGAAGAAGAGCAGCAGACATTTTCAGGGAAGTTAGTCATAACCAAGTCCAGAAGAGAAGATGTTCCGTTGACTGAGATCCGGGTCGGGAAATTGACAGATTGTGTCAGTCCCAGTGAGTCGCAGAAGTCCTTTGCTGAGGAGCCATGGCTGGTGAGAGAGGTACCCACACCCAGCCAACTGGCATGATGACAGTTGAAATCACCACATATGAGGAAGAGAGAGTTGGGATGAGTAGATAGAAGTTGGTCCATATCATCAGACAGCGAGATGTAGATGGAGTCATCACTGTTTGGTGGACGGTACAACACACATATGAACAAGAGGTGGGAGCGAAGGGGAAGCCGTAGCCAGAGGTATTCCTGGGGGTGAGGTGGAGAGAGTGCAGTGCAGGGCGAGTGAGGAAGAGAGTTTTTGATAAAGATAGCAACCCCGCCTCCAGGACGAGGCTCAGGTCTATCATACCGGAGGAGGGAGTAGCCCGGGAGAGATACTATGGAATCAGAGACATCATAAAGGAGGAAAGTTTCTGTTAAGCAGATCACGTCTGGTTTGACAGAAGCAACCTGTATGGAGAGATCAGTTAAGTTTGAACGAAGGCCCCGGATGTTTGAGGTCCATACCGTTAATGAAGAGGAAGGGGGAGCATCAGATACAGAACAGGGGGGAGGAGGGGTAGGGTAAGATGTGGAAGAGGTGGAAGAGGTAGGGAGAGCTGTTGAACGTGTGTCAGAGATTTCAGAATAGCTCGGAGAAAGGGAAGGATGGGGCGGACAAAAGGTTTGATGGTGATTGGGTGAGCCACAATGAGGTGTTATTTGAGGAGGGGGAAGAGCGAGGCAGAAGGTTGGGGGAGATGGAGGTGAGAGTTTGAAGGGGGAAGAAGCGGGGAGGACGCTTTGAGGAGGGGGAGTGAGCGGGGGGAAATTGAGAAGCAATGAGGGTGGGGAGATTTGAAGGGGAGGGGTGAGGGGGGAGTTTGGGAGGGAAGGGACAAGGGGAGGGATTTGAAAGGGATGGGATATGGGGGAGATTTGGAGGGGAGGGGTGAGGCAGGAGTCTAGGAGGGGAGGGGCGAGGGGGTGTCTTGGCGGGGAGGGGTGAGGGAGTAGTTTAGGAGGGAGGGGGCAAGGGGGGAGATTTGAAAGGGATGGGTGATGGGGAAGATTTGGAGGGGAGGGGTGATGGGGAAGATTTGGAGGGGAGGGGTTATGGGGAAGATTTGGAGGGGAGGGGTGAGATTGGATTTTTGAAAGTGTACGATTTATGGGAAACGAACATTTATTGCAAAATGAGTTTCTTGTGACCTTCGAGTTAAAAATACGTTTAAGGACGCTGGATGGAGGATGGAGTGCAGGAGAGTTTAGGGAATGTAGAACAAAGGCACTATAGGAGATGGATATATATATTTTTTTTTTTGGGATGAATTGATTTGGTGAGCAAGTCGAAAGCAGCCTTTTAAAGAAGAAGAAGAAAAAGGTGTTATAAAATATGACGGAATACATAACTTGAGGGGAAAGTGTAAACATTGAAGGTTAATGAGTGAAAACTATCTGGGGAAATGGGGGAGAAACACGTGGTCGAAGAACGAACGAACGAATAAGAATGAATAAACGAATGAGAACAGAGAAGGAAATGTTTTTTTTTTTTTTTTTTTTTTTTTTTTTTTTTTTTTGAGTTGAGATTTACACAAGGAAGTAGGCTATGGGTGAAAAGACTGGGAATACAGAGAACGAAAGTTATTGGATCACAAACGACGGACCACTGAGAGAAAAACAAAGCCTCAAGGTTGTACAGTGCACACTGTACAAGGCCTTGCTCGCGACACGGCAAACAGACGATCAATTTATGAAAGATAAACACCGAGAAACAACCAAAGTTGCACACAATAACTTCACACACCGAAAGATAAATACAGTTTCGACAAAATACAATTGTGAACAGACTTAACTTCGAAAAACGTGGAGACCGTGTGGAGCTTCGAAAATCCCTGCCGCCGTCTCCAAGATCTCGCGAGATCTCGAAAGGGTTAAACATTACTGTATTTGCATCTGTATTACCCAACTAAATTGTTATTTCCTTTTGTCATTCCAGGTAATGTGGTGGTGGTGGTGTTAATGCTTGCCCAGTATTGCTAGTACAATCGCAATGGAAGAACAAACCAGAGATGAGGCCAAAGTGCCAACTGGAAGACATTGTATCATTCACAAGGAATTTAACATATTTTTTGTCATTATATCAATATTTTGATAAATAACCCCCACAAATGTTCTATTTTCTATTACTATATTAGTTGGCATCCAGTATGCAAATTATTGGCACTCTGTGGTCCTTAAAAACATATATTTATTCCAATTTTAGCAAATATCACATTTTTTGGTGAAGCAAAGCAGGTGTATAATAATATTTCGGGTGATAACACAGAGATGGCCGAGAGTTATACACTGCTATCACTTTTTTTTCATATCTAGGGACATATATCTTGCTAAAAATCACAATGAGCCTTACTCCATCTGTATGGTACCGACCAACCCCCTTGGCTCATAGCCTACAAGGATCAATTTATTTGTTTCGAAATGTCAAATGTTGTTATTGTTTCTTTTAAAGGTCACATTAACAAAATGTAGAATAATTTCAACATAATTCCAATGAACTTTTGGTTTTAAGACATCTTGAAAAGTAAGTTCACCCCCACAAAAAAAATATTCCATATTAAATGCCAAGTCTGTATATAAGGGATTGATTCGTCCTTGTATAGACTACTGCTCTCACATCTGGGGAGGTTCTAGCTCTACATATTTACTGGACAGAATTGAATCCAAAGTAATCTGACTTATCAACTCTCCCAATCTGACCTCAAAACTTGACCCACTCGAACTATGCCGCAAAGTTGGCTCTCTTTCTCTTTTCTACAGATATTACTTCGGTTTCTGCTCCCAATAACTTGCTTCTTGTGTACCTCCGCCATTAGTGAGACCAAGGAATACTCGACAAGCCACTACATCACATGATTATTGTGTGGCCATTGCCGAGGCCCCACCGTTATGTCGTTATGTCGCCATAGTCAGGTTCTGAGCTCACCTTCAGATGCCACTGTGGAAGGCAGCCGACCAACGTGACCCACCCGAAGAAGCTCGAGATATTGCCAACTTCGGCTGGAGCATCGAAGGCTCCACCATCACACCTGCCGTCTCAACAGCGCCAGTTGTCCCCAAGCGCTCCTGGATGTAGTGAGCTGCAGTTGCACCGCAGAGGGCAAGGCATGCAGCGGTGCACGCTGCAGCTGCAACAGCGCAGGCCTTTCATGCACGGACTACTGCAAGTGTGAGGGAGGAGTCGCCTGCTGTAGTCATTTCACCAGCAAGCAGATGGACATTGAGGACGTCGAAGGGGAGCTAGGGGTAGATGATGATGATGATGAAGAGTAGCAGAGGATTGTGACCGCCGATGGCTCGTAATACTGTGCTCAATGTCTCTATAGAGGTCATGGTACTGTGCGTCACATGTCTCTGGTTCCGTCGTCATGTCTTATGAACAATAACAACACATTAAAGTTTCTTAGTTTGACCTTCATTTTGACCTTGACATTGACCCCGTATCCAACAAATAACTCCAGAAATGGGCTCTGCATACTCTAAAACCCCTAGAAAGAGATAGTACACGACCCTCTAGGTCATCGAGATCAAAAGTTGAAAATTGGCCAACATACAAGATAGCGGCGGCCGCCATCTTGAATTCTGAGAAATGCTCAACGTTGCACAAGTAGCAACCAAGCTAATTTGACTCTTCTAACTATGTAGAACACATTTCCGTGAAAAAGTTCGCAGTAGTTAACATTGCAGGGATAAAGGACATATAAGGGTTTCTCTCTCACCAGCCATGGCACCTCAGCAAAGGACTTCTGCAACTCTTTGGGACTGACACAATCTGGAAATTTCCCGACCAGATCTCAGTCAATGGAGTATCTTCTTTTCTAGACTTGGTTATGACAAACTTCCCTGAAAATGTTTGCTGCTCTTCTTCTGCTCCAATCGGTTCTTCTGATCATGTGCTTGTTAAAGTGGACATCTCTCTGGCCATTTTCAGGTAGTGTTACGTGCTCCTCCCCAAGCCCCGGGTCACGGTGTACCTCCAAGCCCCGAGAGGAGTCACGGCAGAAAAGTGTGTTATCCTGTGTCAAAAATCAATGGCGAAACCACACCAATTGTTACCAACAAACAAATATTGTATTAAAAATCACACAGGAATAACAATACAACAATAATAGCAATCAAAAGTACAAGCAATGTATATCTTATGATGGTACAATCAGCTAGTATAAGGTAACTCACTGTGCTCCAAGTGAGTGAAAAAAGAACATTCCCCAATGTCTCTATATTCCCGTCTTCAAGCTCAAAGTTGATCCCCTCCAGCGATCGTCAGAGCAATGTCGAATCAAAACCAGAATCCCGTTCAGATGACGGGCCCTGTCACGCCGCCGAAACTGCACAAAGGCGTACGCGGCCAAAGCAGCGCAAAGAGTCATGCAGCCCAAAGCTGCATAAAAGCGCACTCAAGGCAACTGGGAAATCACACCCTCTGGTATGGATGTTTTACAGCTCCAAATCGGCGAACCTCAGGTTTGCCTTCAAAATCCGCGTTGCACACACACATCCCAGATAGATGTCTGAATGGTGAAAACGGCTGACGTGAAGCAAAGACCTTTCGCGATGAGCAAAGCGCGTGAGTCAAAATGGCCGACGGCTCGTTCTCGAGACGCAACGACCCGACGATGATTCTTCGGAATCCAACGCCAAACCTGACACGCAGGTTGATCAGTCACAGCGATAACTCAATCGCAGGAATCCCTTTTCCCAGGAAACCCAAAGTTCATTCGTGACTCTTGCTCTACAACGTTCGCTCAGGATGAAGAAACGACTCGCTTCTTCCCCGACTTCACTCACTCCGCCTCCTTTCTCCTCGTCTTCTTCCGGTTTGTCGTCCGGTTCCCGATCCGGTTTCCTGTTTCTTTTAACATTAACTTTTGAAACTAGAAATATCTATTCCCTTTAAATGACAACAATAATATTACATGGAATCGGAAATATTTACAGTGGATGCAAACCACCACAATGGAAGTGACGAATCCGTAACACTTCACCCCCCTCAAGGAAGAAGTTTGAACATAGTGAAAACTTTCTTTGTCGGCAAAATTCTCCCAACAAACAAAAGTAAACTCACACCCAAATCATCAATTCCCGTGAGCAACGATAATCAATATTTCCCAAAAATAAAGCAACAAAACTTCAAACAACCTACAGAGATCTCCAAAGTTAATTCACTCTGGACAAAGCATCCGCCACGACATTGTCCCTGCCCTTTACCTGCTCAATCTCCAAGTTGAACTCCTGCAAAGCCAAACTCCATCTCATCAACCTCTGATTTTTATTTTTCATTTTTTTGAATGAAGGTTAAGGGGTTGTGATCAAAAATCCAAAGTCAAGCAAATCTATAGCACTTTTTTAGGGAGGCCGAGCTGAGAGCCAGGTTCCATGGTGGTTGGGTGGTGAGGCCTGAAAGTATTCACTACATGGACGCCTTTAGGAACGTGGAGTTCACGGTTAAACCGTATAGGAATCTTGGTTCGGCTGCTCCGCAGCATTCAGTGCTTCAAACTCTTCCTAACTTTCGTAATAATCACGGTTGGGGCACTTGTCGCTGTAGTCACGGGAATAGCGGTCTCCTTCTCGGCCACTACCCTGATAATCATCCCTGCGGGAGCTGCCGTAACTCTGGGAGCCTCCATAGTTATCTCGACTGCGGCCACCACCAAAACTACTACTCCCACCCCGGGAGCCATAGCCACCCCTGAAAATACCTCCACGTTTTCTTCCTCCGTAGCCCCTTCGACGCCCATGGCCTGCTTTCCCTACTGTTATGGTCCGACCATCCAAATCCTTGCCATTCAAATTATTTTCTGCATCTTTGGCGTCCTTTGTGTTTTCAGACGTGACAAAGCCAAACCCTCTTGAATTTTGCGTCTCCCTATCTTTTATCAGCCGCACTTCCAAGAGTGGTCCATATTGGCCGAAGACAGAGTCCAGAACAACTTCCCTTGTTTTGAAGTTCAGTCCACCTACAAAGAGCTTGCCAACATTGCCTCCATCCATGACGTGTGTGTGCTGACTCTTAGTTTTTGGGTACCTGACAAGACGTGCCGGTGCAAAGCGTGACGTCAGTACCTTCCACTTCTCTTCAGAGCGCTTCTTACCCATAGCATGAGTCGCGGCACAGGAGGGAAAGATACCGGAATCTTCTGCTCTGACTGTGCAGTGTTATTTTCCATGCTAGGCTTTTCAACAAACATCGGGTTACCAGAGACTTGACCACCGGCCAAATCATTACCGATAACAAAAGATATTCCTTCAACAGGAAGAGTGGCTTGTAAACCTACGGTGACCAGTCCTGACACCAAATCAGACTGCAAATGGATGACATGAAGTGGGGCTCTAACATAGCCACCAACCCCCTGTAAACGAACACTAGCACCAGGTGCCGTCTTCTCTGACAATGGCAAAGTGCCTTCAAGCATCATAGATTGATGTGCTCCTGTGTCCCTCAATACCCTAACAGGTCTCTGGTTAGTCACGTCTCCATGCAGTGACACAAACCCCTCTGAAATAAAAGGTTTGTAACCCTCTTGAACAAGGTTGTTCTGTGATGCCGTAACTTTGGCTTGGGAACCTTCACAAGGCACTGTCCTCCAAGGACGAATTCTCACATTTGCCAATGCATTCGGAGTTGTACTAGTCTGAATCTGCTCCTGATTTTTCCTTTCCAGGGCATAACATTGGGACATCAAGTGTCCAGGTTTCTTGCAAAAAGCGCAAGTAGGCCCGGAGGAGAAACTAGTGGTCTGCCTCGAGCCCCCCGGAAGATAAGTCTGTCTTGGAACAGTAGACTTCTGATCCCTAAGAGTCGCAGTATCAGATCTGTCCTCATAGTCATCTCTAGGCCGCCCCATGAATCTTCGTTCTCCACACCTGATGTACCATAACTCCCCTGGCGAACTCCAGGCGGGAAGTTAGGTTTGTGGAACCCCATCATGTGTGTCAAGGCATAGTCATCTGCTACGGTTTCTGCCTCATACAACTCTGGTACCTTCTTTTCCTCCAGATGTACTTGAATGTCCTCGTGGATACACTGTTTGAATTCCTCCACCAAGATCAATTGTCGCAACAGTTCGAAGTCTTTCCCAATCCCCTTCGAATCACACCACTGATCAAACATGGTTTCCTTCATTCTGGCAAACTCCACATTGGTCTCACTCTCCCTCTTCCTGGCATTCTGGAATTTTTGCCGGTAAGTTTCAAGGACCAATTCATAGGCTTTGAGAATGGCTTTCTTCGCTTCCTCATAATCTGTACATTTGTCAATCGGTAAAGCCGAAAATATATCTTGAGCTTTACCCACAAAAACACTTTGCACTAACATAGTCCAGGACCCCACAGGCCATTTTAGCATTTGAGCCACTTCCTCAAAGTGTAAAAAAAACTTGGCTACCTCTTTTTCATTGAAGGGTGGAACCAGCCTCACATGTTTACCAACATCCCATGTGTTCTGACTAGTTGTCGAAAAAGCCGGCATGGATGCTACCTCTCCCAGTTCTCTCATTGAATCCAGTTCCTTGAGTTTAATTTCCCTCTGACACTCCATGTCACGTTCCTTTAACTCCCTTTCGGCTTTTCTTTCCTCTGCTCGTTTCTCCTCGAGTTCTCCTTCCTGTTCTGCTGTTTTTGCCGCAAGTTCTCTTTCAGCTCTCCTTTCCTCTGCTCTTTCTCCTGCTCTTCTTTCTCCTCCTTTCCTTTCCTTTGCTTTTAACCTTTCCTGGCTCTGCAGTTGCATCTCCATTTTATGGAGCTCCACATTTTCGTTTTCCTCTGGTAACCAATCCAAGTCTACCGCTGTCCATGTGCCCTGTCCCACCAGAGATTCTACCACCAATATATGCATCTCTGCTTTCTTCATATTAACTCGGACCTCCAAGTTAAAATGTCTGGCCAATATCAAGAGTTCCGATTTTTTTAACGCTTGGAACTGTGCCTCACTAGGGGATGCCGCAAACTGTTCTGCGTCAAACACCATGGTGACTATTAGTTAACACCTGTTAACCTTCACACAAAAATTTCCAATTTTTTGAAAAATTTGGGAATGTTAGAAAAATTCAAAGTTTGGGAATGTTGGGAATGTTAGGGAATTCTATCCCGGACGAATGTTATCAGGGAATTTGCTCCCGGACGAGTGTTATTAGGGAATTTAATCCTGGACGAAGACCCAATTTCGAGCCCCAGAGTCAATTGGACGAGCCCCCAATTTCTGGTACGTGCTCCTCCCCGACCCCCTGGTCACAGTGTACATCCGAGCCCCGAGAGGAGTCACGGCAGAAAAGTGTGTTATCCTGTGTCAAAAATTAATGGTGAAACCACACCATTTGTTACCAACAAACAAATATTGTATTAAAAATCACACAAGAATAACAACACAACAATAATAGCAATCAAAAGTACAATCAATGTATATCTTATGATGGTACCATCAGTGAGTATAAGGTAACTCACTGTGCTCCAAGTGAGTGAAAAAAGAACATTCCCCAATGTCTCTATATTCCCGTCTTCAAGCTCAAAGTTGATCCCCTCCAGCGATCGTCAGAGCAATGTCGAATCGAAACCAGAATCCCGTTCAGATGACGGGCCCAGTCACGCCGCCGAAACTGCACAAAGGCGTACGCAGTCAAAGCAGCACAAAGAGTCACGCGAAACAAAGCTGCGTAAAAGCACACTCAAGGCGACTGGGAAATCACACCCTCTGGTATGGATGTTTTACAGCTCCAAATCGGCGAACCTCAGGTTTGCCTTCAAAATCCGCGTTGCACACACACATCCCAGATAGATGTCTGAATAGTGAAAACGGCTGATGCAAAGCAAAGACCTTTCGCGATGAGCAAAGCGTGCGAGTCAAAATGGCCGACGGCTCGTTCTCGAGACGCAACGACCTGACGATGATTCCTCGGAATCCAACGCCAAACCTGACACGCAGGTTGATCAGTCACAGTGATAAAAACTCAATCGCAGGAAGCCCTTTTCCCAGGAAACCCAAAGTTCACTCATGACTCTTGCTCGACAACGTTCGCTCAGGACGAAGAAACGACTCGCTTCTTCCCCGACTTCACTTGCTCCACCTCCTTTCTCCTCTTCTTCTTCCGGTTTGTCATCCGATTCCCGATCCGGTTTCCTGTTTCTTTTAACATTAACATTTAACTTTTGAAACTAGAAATATCTATTCCCTTTAAATGAAAACAATAATAATACATGGAATCGGAAATATTTACAGTGGATGCAAACCACCACAACGGAAGTGACGAATCCGTAACAGTAGTCTCCTCAGCGTCGTCGAGTCTGGCATTTCACTCAGGCTGAATGGCACGGTCTGCAATCAGCCATCAATAATCTGGACTGGTCTCCCATCTCTACTGCCCCTGACATCAATTCTTCCTGGGAATTCTTCCAAAGCAAACTGCTCTCTCTCATGCACAGATTTATCCCATCTCGTCTTCAGTTGTCTTACCCTTCCTCCCTTCCTTGATACACTGAATATTGGGGTGAGGCAGTTGCCCTGAAACAACTTGCCTTTTCCTCTTGGAAGGCAAATCCAACTAAAGGCAATCTCAGTTCCTTCCACCAAGCTCGGAACAAGTGTGTGTCTACCCTCAGGAGTGCCAGGAAGCACTATCTCTCCACACTCAAGAAAGAACTCTCAAACCTTTCTCCTTCCTCCAAATCCTGGTGGCATCTGGTCAAATCCGTTTCTGGTGTTTGTTCCCCCTCCATCCCCTCCGTTACCTCAAATGGCTACACAGTTGACACCGCACGTGACAAAGCCGAATGCCTCAACTCTGTGTTTGCCTCAAAATATTGTGTCCCAAACCCATCTCTCTCTGTTCTCACCTTACCCAGTCGAACCCAACTGCTCCTGGACTCTGTGTCCTTCCCTCCTCACAAGGTGGATAAGTTATTGTCAAACCTCGACTCTGATTCTGCAACTGGACCAGATGGCATCAGCCCACAGGTCCTAAAATCCTGTTCTGACGCTCTATCTCACCCTCTCTTTTGCTCAAGGTCATCTGCCAGCATCTTGGAAATCAGCAAACATTACCGCTTTACACAAAAAAGGTGCTAAAACAGACCAATCAGCCTGCTCCCAATTATCAGCAAAGTCATGGAATCCATCATTGCTTCGTATATCAAATCATTCCTCTTCTCCAATGGCTTGAACTCTGATCATCAATTTGGATTCAGACCAGGTCATTCTACTATGGATGTGCTGCTTCTGCTGTCTCAGCAATCGATGAAGGTCTTCAATGTCAAACAGGAAATCAGAGCCGTCTTCCTTGACATATCACATGCCTTCGATACGGTCTTGCACCCAGCTCTGCTCACCAAACTCTCCTCCTATGGTATCCATGGAAATCTCCTCGCATGGCTTGCGGACTTCCTCTCTGGTCGTAGTCAACGTGTGGCCCTGAATGGTTTTCTCTCATCTCCCCTTCCTGTTCTGGCTGGAGTTCCCCAAGGTAGTGTTCTGGGCCCTGTGCTATTTCTGGTCTTCATCAATGATCTCTCTGACTCTCTGGATAATCATCTCTATCTCTTTGCTGATGACTCCACTCTCTGCCGCTCCATTCCTCATCCCTCAGATCGGCAGTCTGCAGCCTCCTCACTCTCTGCAGACCTGGACAAAATCACAGACTGTTCAAACAAGTGGAACATGTCTTTCAATCCTGACAAATCTCACACTCTTACTATGTCTCTCTGAAAAGATCGATTGGAAAACCCTCCCATCCACTTTCTCAACAATCCTCTCCAAGAAGTTCTGTCGCTCAAGCTTTTGGGTCTCACTATCTGCCATGATCTTTCTTGGGAAAACCACATTTCCAAGCTGGCCTCCAAAGCCAGTCGCTGACTGGGCATCCTCCGTCGTGCGAAGTCCTTCCTCGGTACACCTGCACTCCTCAACACATACAAGGCTTTCATCCGCAGCTCAATGGAATACTGTTCCCCCCTCTGGGCCGGTGATCCTGCCTCACTCCTAGCTCGGCTTCACGCTGTTGAAACCAAAGCTTTCAGAATTATTGGAATCTCCTGCGATGAAGCTAACTCCGAGGGCCTTTCACTCAATCACCGCAGGCAGGTTGGTGGTCTTTCTGTCTGCTACCGACTCCTCTCCTGCCTTGCTCCCCCAGCTTTCTCTGTGCTCTGTCACCCAAATATTCCTACAGGTCGCACAAGATCTGCCAGCAACCCTCATGGTTAAACTGCCAAATTGTAGGCTCTCTGCTCACCTCTACTCTTTCATTCCCCTTTTATCCCACCTCTGGAACAAACTCCCCCACTCCCTTCAATCCCACTCCCCTCTCTAAGGTCTTTAAAACAGCTGTTCACCACCATCTCTTATCTTCCCCAATCCAAAACCTTGATCTTTTCGACTCCCGCTAATTTTTACCCCATATCCATTTTTTGGAAATTCCAACTTCCTTCCTGGAAGTCCATGCAGTGTCCATATGTTTTAAACCTCTCCCACCTCCTCCCAAGCCCTCTCCCTCCCACAGTTTTCTCGATGTCCTTGCTCTCAAATGTTGTGTTTGTGTCCTTCCCCCTCTCTCCCCATCTTGTCTACCGCTCCCCTTATTTTGTGTTTTGTGTGTCGGTTTGACTTTTTGTGTGATTAATGTTCGCTCTTTCATGAGCCTCGATCTTGTATCCAAAAAAAACAAAAAAAAAACATGGTGGTGGCAACATTATGTTATGGGGATACTTTTCAGTAGCAGGGACGGGAAGACTTGGAAGGAGAGAGGGATCAATGAATGGAGTCAAATTCAGGGAAATCCTTAAGAAGAACCTGTTTCAGATTGCAAAAAACCTTCAACTGTGGCAAAGATTCACATTCCAATAGGACAATGACCCTGATCATGCAACCAAAGCAACACTGGAATGGCTTCAGAACAAGAACATGAAAGTCCTTAAGTGGCCCAGCCAAAGACCAGACTTGAATCCCATTGAGAATCTCTGGAAAGACTTAAAGTTTGCTGTTCACTGATGCTTCTCATCCAACTTGACAAAGCTTCAGAAAATCTGCAATGAAGAATGGGAAAAACTCCACAAATCCAGATGTGCAAAGCTGATACAGACATACCGAAGAAGACCAGAAGCTGTAATCACTGCCAAAGGCACTTCTACAAAGTATCAACTTTGTCGAAATCAATACTTTGTAGAAGTAGGCACCGAAAATTAAAATGTGTTAATCGTCAATACTTGACTCAGGGGGTTGAATACTTAGGTAAGTGAGATATTTCTGCATTTTATTTTTATTATTTTGTACAATTTTTGAAAAACAAAAATTCCACTTTGACATCATGAGGAATTATGTGTAGATCAGTGACAAAAAACTCAACTTTATCCATTTTAAGTTCAGACTGTAACACAACAAAATGTGAAAAACGTCAAGGGGTGTGAATACTTTCTGAAGGTACTCTATATTTTTGACAAATTGCCATATCATAATTTTGAAGATTTATTTGAACTTAATTTTGAACTTATTTGAACCTGGCTTAACTAAATTCATCATTTTGAAGATTGAACAACACTAATTGACCAGGATTAACCCTATGATGCATTTGGGGTACGATACCCCTACTCTTCCATTCAGGGGTCTTTTATGCCCTCAGGCATAAAATCTGGCGTCCAAAGGCCTCCAAAATCTGGCCTCCAAAATCTCCCTCCTCCAAATCTGGCCTCCAAAGCCAGTCGCCGACTGGGCATCCTCCATCGTGCGTATTCCTTCCTTGGCACACCTGAGCTCCTCGTCACATACAAGGCTTTCATCCGCAGCTCAATGGAATACTGCTCTCCCCTCTGGGCTAGTGCTCCTGCCTCACACCTAGCTCGTCTTCACGCTGTTGAAACCAAAGCATTCAGAATCATTGGAATCTCCCGCGATGAAGCTAACTCCAAGGGCCTCTCACTCACTCACCGCAGGCAGGTTGATGGTCTTTCCATCTTCTACCGACTCCTCTCTGGCCTTGGCCCCCCCAGCTCTCTCTGGGCTCTGTCCCGCAAATATTCCTACAGGTCGCACAAGATCTGCCTGCAACCCTCTTATGGTTAAACTGCCAAAATCAAGACTCTCTGCTCACCTTCACTCCTTCATTCCTCTTTTCTCCCGCCTCTGGAACAAACTCCCTCACTCTCTTCAATCCCACTCCACCCTACAGGTCTTTAAAACAGCTGTTCACCACCATCTCTTATCTTCCCCCATCCGAAACCTTGATCTTTTCTACCCCGGCTAATTTCACCCCAATTCCACTTTTTTGAAATACCAACTTCTGTCCTGGAAGTCCTTGGTGTCCTTGTGTTTTATACTTCTCCCACCCCTCCCTCCCCCCTTCCCACGCCTCCTCCCCCCAAGCTCTCTCCCTCCCACACATCTCCCTGCTCTCAAATGTTGTGTGCTCTCAAGTGTTTGTGTGCTTCCCCTTCTCTCCCCATCTTGTCTTCCGCTCCCTCTTTTTATATATTTTGTTTGTCTGGTTGATTTGTTTGTGAAGTAAATGTCAGCTCTTTCACGAGCCTCAATTCAGTATAGAAAAAAAAAGAAAAAAAAAAGGGCTATGCTGTTTTTTTGTTTTGCTATAACTTTGTTGTCAACACATTTTTACCCAAGATCTTTCATATATGCTTCGAAGAAAGGGTAGTGCATGTCCCTGTGTATGTGCATTTTTTTTTCATTCATGATTGGGGGAAAATTAATTTTTTAAATTTTTATCCCATCACATTGCCTGGGGGCATGATTTTGTTTTTGCGATAATTTTGTTATAAAAACGTGTTTACGCATGATCTTTCATATGTGCTTTGAATAAAGGGTAATACATATTCCTGTCTCAGTGTTTTGGTTTTTTTTATTTTCAGGGTCGGAGAGAATGTATTTTTAAAATTTTACCCCATTAATGCATTTGGGGGTCTTTTTGGACCGGTTTAGTATTTAGGTTATTGTTGGTAAAAACAAACCAATAAGATGTAATTTTCTTTATTGCTGTTTCATTTTGGATGTATTCTTTTTATTTTTATCATTATTAATTAATTATTACATTCACCCTCCCCCTCCCCCCGTTATAAAGCATCGCTGAATGTGTGTGTGTGACGTGTTCTCATGTATCTTCCACACCCTTTGACCCACAGGGCTCAAACTTGGCATGAAGAATGTATGCTCCCCCAGAATAGTTTTGCAATTCGACCCCCCCTTGTCTTGAATGTATGGGTGGTGGGGTATGTAAAGAAACCCCCTGAAAACACAGACGTATTTCCAAGACATGCATTTCCAAAAAAATCAATACAAAACATTTTCAACAGTAAATTTATTCTTATTTCTTAGTGATGGCATTCTTATTGATGACATTTGTTGCATAAAAGCAGGACGTGCCACTTGCACACATGCTGTGTGCATTTTTGGCATGTCGTGGAGATTTTTCTGTCCTCCTGTTTTGGACAGTAAGTGCACCTTTTCCTTTTTTTGGCACCACCTGTGGACGTCTCGGCTGTTGGGCACCAAATGCCAAAAATCTCCATGGAATATTTGACGCTGCTTGGAATTGAAGGGTTGCTATTCAGCCTGTCTCCCATATGAGGCATTACCATTTCCACGACAAGTTCTTTCAGGAACAAGCGGCGTTTGTGGGATACCTTTGGATGGAATTCTGGATGTTGTAATGAAAACAGCAGAAACACATTCAGGCAGGCAACATCCAGGACGTTATACCACAGTGTCATGGGCCACCTTCTGGTTTGTCATTTGCATGAACATGTGCGAACCATTTGTTCCATGGTATCCACGCCGCCTTTGGTGCTGTTATAGTAGCCGATTATTTCGGGCTTTTTTTTCCTGCTCACTCCTTCCATTATCGCCTTGTCATGGTGTATTGGTGTAGTGTGCTGAGCAAAATTATGGCTTTTTGTGTCTTGGCACATTGCTCATCATAGTTAGATATTCAGTGAATCCAAATTCGCTGCTGTGATGTGCTCTGTCCTTTCTGGCTGCCATCAGTGCAGGGATATCGGCCTTATTTTTCTTAAGTGTTCCCACAAGTGTCAGACGTCCCTCCAGCAGTGTCCGAGCAAGTGGAACACTCGTAAAGAAGTTGTCCATGGTGATATTTCGTCCTGAACCCCTCAATGGACCACACAATGTCTTTACAACATTTGATCCGAGGTTTTTTGCATGGCTTTCCCAGGCTGTCTACCTGTGTATGTCATGCCATCCACAGCATACGAGGTCTTTGCATCACAAGCCCAAAATATTTTGATGCCATATTTTGCCGGTATGCTTGGCATATATTGGATAAATTTACAATGGCCTCTGAATGGTACCAGTTGCTCATCCACAGTGTTTCCACATAACACAATTGTGTCAACTAGTGCCCTATGACACTCGATAGCAGACTAGGCCGACTGAGCTGGTAATATAAATTCAGCACACGAACAATGTAATTGTGCAAACCATATGTGCAAAATTCTGATGGATATAACAAGATGAACTGTTAAACTATATTTTAAGATTTACAGGCAGTTTTTGAAGGCTCACAAACAAGGATTGCAAGAGATTGACAAGGACTGCAAAATGGCAGGCTAACTGTTAGGTTGTGACCTGTGATATCACAACCTGTTATACACAATGTGACACGGGTCCAAAAATACCCACGAATGCATTCATGGGGGTAAAATTTAAAAAATAAATTCCCCCGATCCTGAAAGAAAAAAACCCCCAAAACACACATACCGGAACATGTATTTATTACCCTTCATTCGAAGCATACATGAAAGATCATGGGTAAAAACGTTTTTATAACAAAGTTATAGCGAAACAAAAATCATGATTGGCCTGGGTCCAAAAAGACCCATGATGCATTCATGGGATTAACATTTTCAAAATACATTCTCCCCAACCCTGAGAATAAAAAAACCAAAACACTCACAAAGGAATATGTATTACTCTTTATTCAAGTCACGTATGAAAGATGTACTCGGTAATGTACTCGTACTCGGTAATGTAATTATCATTATCATTAGCATCCTCGTTATAATCTCCATAATCAATATGATGGGGATAACGACGAGAATCATGAGTACTAACACAATCGCACGCACAACAACATGGAAAATAACGGTAAATAATAAGGTCAATGTTATCATTTAGCTGCGGCGTACAAAGATTCATAATGGAGAATGAGGTCATGATACATACTATTTGTGTAATAATAGATATTGTCATTTATATGTAAGATTAATTTATATGTAAGATCCTGACGTGGAGATCGGTTTCTGAGGTTTGGAACGTGGAATGTAGGGACAATGACTGGAAGATCAGGAGAAGTGGTGAAAGTATTGGTCAGAAGAAGAGTGGCCATATGTTGTGTGCAGGAGACAAGATGGAAGGGAAGTGGTGTGAGAATGGTGAAGGGTAGGCAGGGACAGAAATACAAGTTTGTGTGGCAAGGGTGCCCAGAAGGCATGAATGGTGTTGGTGTCCTGTTTTCTGAGGAGTTTGTAGACAGTGTGGTGAGTGTGACGAGAGTGAGTGAAAGGTTGATGATGGTGAAAATGAGGATTAGAAAGCTCTTGGTGAACGTCATCTCGGGATATGCTCCGCAGGTTGGTCGGAGCAATGAAGAGAAGGACAAGTTCTGGTGAGCAATAGAGAAGCTGATGGAAAACGTGAAAGACAAGGAAGTTGTTGTGGTAGGAGGAGACCTAAATGGACATGTGGGAAGGAGTATGGACGGTTTTGAGGGAGTTCATGGGGGTTACGGATATGATGTGAGAAATGGAGAAGGTGAAAGTATTTTGGAGTTTGCTGATGGAGATGATTTGTTGATTTGTAATACTCAGTTCCAGAAAGAGGAGAATAAGCTTGTTACATACACGTCAGGTGGGTCGACGACAACCGTTGACTACCTGATGGTGCGTAGGCGAGATAGGGGGCACCTCCGGGACACAAAGGTGATCCCGGGGGAGGAGGCTGTTTCACAGCACTACTTGGTTGTTTGCGACATAAGGTTGAAAGGTGCGAGGAGAGCTCGGCGGGTGAAGTACCACCCGAGAATGAAGGTGTGGAGATTGAAAGAGGTGACCGTGAGGGAGGCATTAAAAGAGAGGATGAGTATGGCAGAGTATGATTTGGTTGAGCTTGAAAGTGGTTGGATGTCAATGAAAGAAAGTCTGTTGGGAGCCATTGGTGAGGTATGTGGATGGACAAAAGGACCACCGAGGCACTCGGAAACATGGTGGTGGAATGATGAAGTTGGATAGAAGATTGACGAGAAGAGGAAGAAGTTCAAGGAGTGGCAGAAGGCGAAGGGTACGGGGGCAGAAAAGGAAGAGCATGAAGGTTATAAGGCAGCCAAGAAGGCTGCAAAGAAAGAGGCAGCAAAGGTGCAGGAGGCATGTCGGAAAATGTTCAGAGAACGCTTGGATTTGGAAGAGGGTCAGAGAGCGGTATTCAGGATGGCAAAGCAGATAGCGAAAGAGAGGTGTGATGTGATGGGGGTGAGTTGCTTGAAGGATGAAGTGCGACAAATCGTTGTGGACCCAGATAGAATTAAAGGAAGATGGAAGAGATATATGGAAATGCTGTTGAATGCAGAGAATGAATGGGATGGCAACATAGAGAGTAACCCAGTTTTAGGACCGGCAGAGAAGATAACCGAGAAGGAAGTTGAGGAAGCGATTAAAGCAATGAAGAGTAGAAAAGCAGGAGGGCCGACAGGAGTTGTGGGAGATATGTTGAAGGCAGCGGGAAATTGGGGTTTGAAGAGAATGACAGAGATCGGCAATCTGGTGGTGAAAGAAGGCCGCATTCCAGTGGATTGGGAACTGAGTACCCTCGTCCCTCCATACAAGGGGAAAGGTGACCCTCTGGACTGTGGCTCGTATCGAGCGACAAAGTTATTGGAGCATGGAATGAAGGTATTGGAAAGGGTGTTGGAGAGGAGGATAAGGAAGAAAGTGAAGATCGACGAAATGCAGTTTGGATTTATGCCAGGAAGAGGAACGACAGACGTGCTTTTTATTGTGAGGCAGTTGCAGGAGAAGTACATGGAGAAGAGGAAGAAGTTGTTTCTTGGGTTTGTTGATCTGGAGAAAGCATTCGATAGGGTTCCACGTGAAGTAGTGATATGGGTGTAGTGAAATCGTATCCGTACTGAACCCGGGTGGGGATGCTCGCTGCTCGCTGTCATTGTTGTCCCCACTAGGGGCGTGACTATAAGACCCGTTGCCGTGTCAGTGCTCCGAGACTTCTCCCTTGTGACATGTTACATCGGTAGCCTCGTTAATGGTACGCCTTTATAGAATATCTAGCTTGCTTGCATTGACTGATATGAATGGCTTTATGAGATGTCGCATCGTATGCTTATTGTGTATTTCTACTTACAGGAATGATGTGATGATCTAAATGCAATTAAACCAAACCGTTGGACTAAAAGTTGTGCGGACCTGAATGGTTTTCCACAACACTTAATTGCATTTATGATCTGCTGACATGGCTGGCAACAAGACGTTGACGGTGTCCATTTTCAGCGCCGACCCACAAGCCACGGACGGAGGCTTGCAACTCAAGCACTGGCTCAAGCAACTGGAGCATCTCTTTAATGAGCCTGATACCGCTCCGACGCCTGCCGCGAAGCTAGCAATATTACACTCAAAAATCGACTACCGGGTCTACCACTCGGTCGCTCAATGCACGACGTATGATCTTACCGTCGCGGAGCTCAAGCGGCTTTATATAAAAGAAAAAAGCCCTGTGTATGCGCGTTATTTGCTGCAGACGCGACGGCAGCAACCCAACGAGCCTATGGATCATTACGCCCAGGAGCTCCGGCAGCTCATGCTGGACAGCGCCCAGCCACGGACTCCCGAGCAGGCTAAAGATGATCGACTTTTAGATGCCTTCATAGCAGGGGTCTCCTCTCAGGAACTACGTCTCAAACTCTTGGAGAAGACCGACCTGACCTTCGCTACGGCGGTTGAGCAAGCGACGGTGTATACTGAAGCGCGGATGCAATCGAACGCCTATGATCGCACGCGCCTTTTGGCGGGCACCTCACTACACGCCCGGCCGGAGAGGACCACTGACGAGGACGTGGATCCGCCTGCTGACCTCCGGGATGCTCCGGAGGATGACCCTACCCTGACAGCTGCCGTTACGACCAGCAGACCCAAGGCCTTGCGCGGGGCCGCATGTTTTTTTTGTGGAGGGCCTCGTCATGCCCGAGTCGTGTGTCCGGCACGTGACGCTATTTGCCATTTGTGCTCGCTAAAGGGACATTACGCGAAAGTTTGCAAGAAATCGGCACGCGGCTCGCGGCCCTTCGACACGCGCAGCCGCGGTCGCGCAGGCGCGGCAACCTTGAACGGGCTTGTAGCAGAACCCACGAGCCCAGCGCCTTACCCGTCTTCGAAGGGGAGGGCCCCTCGCTGCGGCCCGCTGGGCGCTCAGACAACCTTGACTGGCGCCACCGGAAAGCCACCACCGTCTCATTCTCCATCGGGGACAAAGGCCGCGTCCTTGGCCAAACCTCGAGCCACGCAAGGGAAGAAACAGCTTTCGAATACTACGGAAGCCTCTTGTCAAAGCGACCAAACGAAAAAGGCGATTTCGAATACTACTACGGACGCCTTTTGTCAAAGCGACCAAACGAAAAAGGCGATTTCGAATACTACGGAAGCCTTTTGTCAAAGCGACCAAACGAAAAAGGCGATTTCGGCTACAACGGAAGCCTTTATCTGCCAGGAGTGTCAAAAGGCGATGTCAAATACTACTGAGGCCTTTTCTCATCGGATTTTGAATCGCGAAACACCGGAATGCTGGGGAAAGTCCTCTGATGACGATAATGGATTCCCCATGGTCAACGCAGACTCCGGCCACGATCGCAAAACTGCAGCTGGTGTAGGATCCACCCGCGAGGCTGGTCCGACCCATTCGGGGGGCTCAGTCCCGCTCCCAGCTGCCTCGTCTGGCCTGGCTCAAGCCCTTATTCCCCTTATGGTTGAGGGCCATTGTGTTCAGGCCTTGGTGGACACCGGATCTACGGATAGTTTTATCGACCAGCGACTTGTGCTCAGGCATGGATGGCGGATCGGGCGGTCTACACGACGGATCTTCATGGCATCCCAGGGACTCCGGCTTAGCACAAAAGGGGAATGCCGATTGAAACTAGTGCTAAAGGGACGGGTTTTCCCTGATGTACACCTTATGGTTTTACCCGCATTATGTGCTGATATTCTGCTAGGACACGATTTTCTTAAGCTGCATGGACGTCTGGTAATGGAGTTCGGTGGGCCTGACACTCTTGTTGTGGGGGCGGACGACGCGCTAACGGTGTGCGCCCTAGCGCAAATGGACGTCCGTCCGCTTTCGCTGTTCCCCAATCTAACCTCCGACTGTACCCCTGTCGCGGTAAAATCGAGACGCTACTCCCGCGCGGACATGCAATTCATTGCGGACGAAACGACACAGCTCTTGAAAGACGGCATCATAGAACCTAGTAGGTCACCGTGGCGTGCTCAGGTCTTAGTGGTGCGCAGTGAGGCCCACCGCAAACGCATGGTAATCGACTATTCCCAAACGATTAACCGCTTTACACAGCTGGATGCCTACCCCCTTCCGGGGATGGACGCGCTAGTGCAACAGGTGTCCCAGTATTCGGTCTATAGTACTCTCGATCTCCGTAGTGCGTACCACCAGATCCCTATCTCTAGGGCGGATCGTATCTATACCGCTTTCGAGTCGGGGCAGCGGTTGTACCAATTTACACGATTGCCCTTTGGGGTGACGAACGGGGTCGCTTGTTTCCAGAGGGCCATGGATGACCTCGTTGCGCGGGAGCACTTAACCGATGTTTTCGTCTACCTCGATAACCTTACGGTTTGTGGATATGACCAAGGGCACCATGACGCTAATCTGAAGCGCTTCCTTGAGGTCGCGCAACGGTATCACTTAACTATGAACGAGGATAAGTGCCGATACTCCCTACGCACCATAGATCTTCTGGGGTACACCGTGACCCATGGCTCTGTCTCTCCGGATAAGGAACGTCTGCGACCTTTGCTCGACATGGCCCCTCCCTGCGATCGGGCTTCCCTGAAACGCGTCCTTGGGCTGTTCGCCCATTACTCCAAATGGGTGCAAAATTTCTCCGCGAAACTTCGCCCCCTTGTGGCCTGCGACACCTTTCCCCTGAGTTCGGCCGCATTGACGGCCTTTGAAGGACTTAAGACCGACATCGCCCGAGCCGCCGTAGCAACCATTGACGAGAGCGGCTCGTTCGTCCTCGAAAGTGACGCCTCGGATCAGGCCATCGCGGCGACCCTCTCCCAAGGGGGACGTCCCGTGGCTTTCTTTTCACGGACTCTTACCTCCGCTGAGCGGCGGCACTCGTCCGTTGAAAAGGAAGCGTATGCGATCGTCGAGTCTATTCGGCGATGGCGCCCGTACCTACTCGGGCGGAGCTTCCAAATCATCACGGACCAGCAAAGCGTTGCGTTCATGTACGACACCTTACACGCCCAGCGCATTAAGAACGAGAAAATCACTCGCTGGCGTATCGAACTCGCCGACTTCTGTTACACCATCAAATATCGCCCAGGGAAGGATAACCAGGCCGCCGATGCCTTATCGCGCCCCACTACATGTGCTGGTATCACCTCGTTGGAGGGCCTACGGGTGCTGCATGCTACTGCGGGCCATCCCGGCGTAACGCGTTTCGCTCATTTCGTGCGGAGTGGGAATCTCCCTTACTCGATTGACGATATCCGCCGTATCTGTCGCGACTGCGCTATCTGCGCGGAAATCAAACCGCGTTTCTATAACCCCCCTATGGGGACTCTGGTGAAGGCTACACGCCCGTGGGAACGCTTGGCGATGGATTTCAAGGGCCCTTTGCCGGTGTCGAGCGGCTCTCGCTATCTGCTCACTATCGTTGATGAGTACTCACGATTCCCCTTTGCTTATATGTGCGCGGACATGACTGCTGCCACGGTGATGCGTTGCTTACAGAACTTGTTCTCAATGTTCGGTTACCCGGCCTATGTCCATACCGACCGGGGTGCAGTCTTCTTGTCTCAGGAGGTGCGCGGCTATCTGCTCCAAAACAACGTTGCGTCTAGTTACACCACGCCGTATAGACCCCAGGCTAATGGGCAGATCGAACGCTTCAACGGGATTATCTGGAGGGCCGTCATGCTCCATCTCCGGACCCACGGCCGGGGCCTCGATAAATGGGCTTGGTCGCTACCTGCGGCGTTGAACTCAATCCGGGCACTCCTGAGTACGGCAACTAACCAAACTCCCCACGAGCGTCTTTTCCACCACCCCAGGAGCTCGGGGTGTATACGGTCTTTGCCCAGTTGGCTCGCTGGGCCCGGGCCGGCCTACCTTAAACGGGCAGTTCGCGCGAGCAAGTACGACCCCCTTGTGGACAAAGTGCAGATTCTCCAGGCTAATCCTGAGCATGCTCGTGTGATGACGTCTGATGGTCGTGAGACTACTGTCTCCGTTCGTCATCTTGCCCCTTGCGGGGTCGACGACCTTAGTAGGGAATCGGACGAACCAGTCGAACCCGTCTATGAGACTATGACCTCTCCCGACGCTCCCATCGCCGACAGTCCACCGACCCTCCCCCCGTCGAGACTGCCCGGGTCCGACGACTTGGCGTTACCCCCTTCATCACCCGACCCTGTTGACGCCTCTGACACCGGGGATACAGGGTTACGAGACGCCGTACCCGGGGAATTTCGAACGCGTGCTGGCAGAGAAATTCGCCGCCCGGCCCGCTACGGTTGGGCCGACTAATACTCCGCGCCCATGCTGACGCTCACTCGCTTTTAGCCACGCGGCCGTATAATTCTGACGGGGGGGTGAATGTAGTGAAATCGTATCCGTACTGAACCCGGGTGGGGATGCTCGCTGCTCGCTGTCATTGTTGTCCCCACTAGGGGCGTGACTATAAGACCCGTTGCCGTGTCAGTGCTCCGAGACTTCTCCCTTGTGACATGTTACATCGGTAGCCTCGTTAATGGTACGCCTTTATAGAATATCTAGCTTGCTTGCATTGACTGATATGAATGGCTTTATGAGATGTCGCATCGTATGCTTATTGTGTATTTCTACTTACAGGAATGATGTGATGATCTAAATGCAATTAAACCAAACCGTTGGACTAAAAGTTGTGCGGACCTGAATGGTTTTCCACAACAATGGGCATTGAGGAAGTTAGGAGTGGAGGAATGGTTGATCAGAGTAGCGATGGCAATGTACAAAAGAGCACGCACAGCTGTAAGGACGAAGGACGGGAACAGTGGTGAGTTTGAGGTGAAGGTGGGAGTGCATCAGGGGTTGGTACTAAGTCCACTACTATTTGTAGCTGTGACAGAGGTGCTGGCTCGAAACGTAAAGGAGGGTTTACCGTGGGAGTTGTTGTATGCAGATGATCTAGTGTTGATTGCAGAAAGTATGGATGGACTGAAGGAGAAGATGAACAAGTGGAAGGAATGTATGGAGACGAAAGGTCTGAAGGTGAATATCGGAAAAACAAAGGTGATGGCAAGTGGTAAAGCATGTGGTGAGGTGGAAAGAACTGGGAAGTGGCCATGTGCTATGTGCAGGAATGGTGTCGGAGTGAACTCAATTCAATGTACAATGTGTGCTGAGTGGGTTCATAAAAAATGTAGTGGTCTGAGAGGGTCATTAACCAGTGTGGCAGCTACATTCAAGTGTAAGGTGTGCACAGAGGGAGCTGCAGATGGAGGAAATGGTGAGTTGGATCTTGGAGTCGGCGTGAAGCTGGAAGGTGTGTAAACATTTTTGTTGCCTAGGAGACATGCTGAATGCAGAAGGTGGATCAGACTCGGCAATGGTTGCTGGAGTGAGATGTGCATGGAAGAAGTTTCGGGAACTGAGTGGCGTGCTGACGAGGAGGGGAGTGTCGTTGAAGCTGAAGGGAAAGGTGTATGCTGCATGTGTGAGAAGTGTTATGATTTATGGGAGCGAGACATGGGTAATGAACGTAGAGCAGCAACGAAGGCTGGAAAGGGTGGAAATGCGAATGGTTCGGTGGATGTGTGGAGTATCGTTGAGAGAGAGGAAGCCAAATGATGAATTGCGAAAGATGATGGGAATAGAGCGTGTGATGGATGCTGTGAAGAGAAACAGTTTGAGATGGTTTGGTCATGTGTTGAGGAAGGATGAAAGTGACTGGTTGAGAAGAGTGATGGAAATGAATGTGGAAGGAAGTAGAGGACGGGGAAGACCGAGAAAGACTTGGCTAAAGATGGTCGAAGAAGAAATGCGGGCCAGGGGGTTAACAAGGGGAGATGCAGAAAATATGGCAAAATGGAGAACATTGTCATGGGGACCGCAAGGCTAACCCCCGCTCTAGCAGGGAAAATGGCCTTAAAATGCATGTTGTTGTTGTATCAATGATCTCTCCGACTCTCTGGAAAATCCTCTCTATCTCTTTGCTGATGTCTGCCGCTCCATTTCTCATCCCTCAGATCGGCAGTCTGCAACCTGCTCACTCTCTGCAGACCTGGACAAAATCACAGACTGGTCAATCAAGTGGAACTTGTCTTTCAATCCTGACAAATCTCACATTCTTACGATGTCTCTCCGAAAAGACCGACTGGAAAACCTTCCCATCCAATTTCTCAACAATCCTCTCCAAGGAGTTCTGTCTCTCAAGCTTTTGGGTCTCACTATCTGCCATGATCTTTCTTGGGAAAACCACATTTCCAAGCTGGCCTCCAAAGCCAGTCGCTGTCTGGGCATCCTCCTTCGTGTGAAGTCTTTCCATAGCACACCTGAGCTCCTCACCACATAAAAGGCTTTCATCCGCAGGTCAGTGGAATACTGTTCCCCCCTCTGGGCCGGTGCTCCTGCCTCACACCTAGCCTGGCTTCACGCTGTTGAAACCAAAGCTTTCAGAATAATTGGCATCTCCTGCGATGAAGCTAACTCCGAGGGCCTTTCACTCACTCCCCGCAGGCATGTTGGTGGTCTTTCTGTCTTCTACCGACTCCTCTCTGGCCTTGCTCCCCCAGCTCTCTCTGTGCTCTGTCCCCCAAATATTCCTACAGGTCGCACAAGATTTGTCAGCAAGCCTCTTATGGTTAAACTGCCAAAATCAAGGCTCCCTGCTCACCTTCACTCTTTCATTCCCCTTTTCTCCCACCTCTGGAACAAACTCCCCCACTCCCTTCAATCCCACTCCTCCCTCCAGGTCACTTAGTTTTAAAATGTCAAAACCAATGTGGAAGAAATATTCCCTTTTTTTTTTTCTTTTTTTTTTTTTTGAATACTGAATCGAGGCTCGTGAAAGAGCTAACATTTACTTCACAAACAAATCAACCAGACAAACAAAATATATAAAAAGAGGGAGCGGAAGCCAAGATGGGGAGAGAAGGGGAACCACACAAACACAACATTTGAGAGCAGGGAGATGTGTGGAAGGGAGAGGGCTTGGGGGGAGGAGGCGTGGGAAGGGGGTGGGGGGGAGGGAGAAGTATAAAACACAAGGACACCAAGGACTTCCAGGACAGAAGTTGGTATTTCAACAAAGTGGAATTGGGGTGAAATTAGCGGGGGTAGAAAAGATCAAGGTTTTGGATGGGGGAAGATAAGAGATGGTGGTGAACAGCTGTTCCCCCCCCCCCCCTCCGCTTCCGCCCTCCCAACGCTTCTGCCCCCCCCCTCCGCTTCTGCCCCCCCTCCGCTTCCACCCCCCCTCCGCTTCCGCCCCCTCCTGTTCCCTACCCCCCATTTTTATCCCCCCTTATTACTCCCCCCTTCCCGCATTCCCCTCTACCGCATAAGGCCACATGTGATGATCTTGATATAATGGCAATTTTATTTTATCTTAAAAATTTTTGCTTTAATATATTTACAGTTTTCATTAAATTTACAATTTAATTATTTACAAGTTTAACATCTCATTAAATGTAATGATTGTTCCTGATTTTCTAAACACGAGTTATAATCCAGCATTGCTTACAGGATTATTTTGAGCCGTTAATATGCGGTTGATTTTTTAATTTGTCAGTAACATCTCAGTTCACGAGAGCGGTGTGATACGGTTTAATTGGCTGTCCAGCTTTGCCCACCCCACTTTCCATATACCCCGCCCACTTTGCATATAAGGGGACATTGAGATTATTTCGCACTTGTGTTGGTGCAGGAAACCACTTTTGCACTTGTATTAGTGTGGAAAAAACACTTTTTGCACTTGGGATAGTGTTGAAAAACCACTTTTCGCACTTGTATTAGTGTGGAAAAAACACTTTTTGCACTTGTGATAGTGTTGAAAAACCACATTTCACACTTGTGTTAGTGTTGAAAAACCACTTTTTGCACTTGTGTTCGTGTTGAAAAACCACTTTTTGCACTTGTGATAGTTTTGAAAAACCACTTTTCGCACTTGTGTTAGTGAAGGAAACCACTTTTCGCACTTGTGTTAGTGTTGAAAACCCACTTTTCGCACTTGTATTAGTGTGGAAAAAACACTTTTTGCACTTGTGATAGTGTTGAAAATCCACTTTTCGCACTTGTGTTAGTGTTGAAAAACCACTTTTCGCACTTGTGTTGGTGCAGGAAACCACTTTTGCACTTGTATTAGTGTGGAAAAAACACTTTTCGCACTTGTGTTAGTGTTGAAAACCCACTTTTCGCACTTGTGTTAGTGTTGAAAAACCACTTTTCGCACTTGTGTTAGTGTTGAAAAACCACTTTTCGCACTTGTGCTGGTGCAGGAAACCACTTTTGCACTTGTATTAGTGTGGAAAAAACACTTTTTGCACTTGTGATAGTGTTGAAAAACCACTTTTCGCACTTGTATTAGTGTTGAAAAACCACTTTTCGCACTTGTGTTAGTGTTGAAAAACCACTTTTTGCACTTGTGTTGGTGCAGGAAATCACTTTTGCACTTGTATTAGTGTGGAAAAACCACTTTTAGCACTTGTGTTAGTGTTGAAAAACCACTTTTTGCACTTGTGTTAGTGTTGAAAAACCACTTTTCGCACTTGTGTTGGTGCAGGAAACCACTTCTGCACTTGTATTAGTGTGGAAAAAACACTTTTTGCACTTGTGATAGTGTTGAAAAACCACTTTTCGCACTTGTGTTAGTGTTAAAAAACCAATTTTCGCACTTGTGTTGGTGCAGGAAACCACTTTTGCACTTGTATTAGTGTGGAAAAAACACTTTTTGCACTTGTGATAGTGTTGAAAAACCACTTTTCACACTTATATTTAGTGTTGAAAAACCACTTTTCGCACTTGTGTTAGTGTTGAAAAACCACTTTTCGCACTTGTGTTGGTGCAGGAAATCACATTTGCACTTGTATTAGTGTGGAAAAACCACTTTTCGCACTTGTGTTAGTGTTGAAAAACCACTTTTCGCACTTGTGTTAGTGTTGAAAAACCACTTTTCGCACTTGTGTTGGTGCAGGAAACCACTTCTACACTTGTATTAGTGTGGAAAAAACACTTTTTGCACTTGTGATAGTGTTGAAAAACCACTTTTCGCACTTGTGTTAGTGTTGAAAAACCACTTTTCGCACTTGTGTTAGTGTTGAAAAACCACTTTTCGCACTTGTGCTGGTGCAGGAAACCACTTTTGCACTTGTATTAGTGTGGAAAAAACACTTTTTGCACTTGTGATAGTGTTGAAAAACCACTTTTCGCACTTGTATTAGTGTTGAAAAACCACTTTTCGCACTTGTGTTAGTGTTGAAAAACCACTTTTTGCACTTGTGTTGGTGCAGGAAATCACTTTTGCACTTGTATTAGTGTGGAAAACCACTTTTAGCACTTGTGTTAGTGTTGAAAAACCACTTTTTGCACTTGTGTTAGTGTTGAAAAAACACTTTTCGCACTTGTGTTGGTGCAGGAAACCACTTCTGCACTTGTATTAGTGTGGAAAAAACACTTTTTGCACTTGTGATAGTGTTGAAAAACCACTTTTCGCACTTGTGTTAGTGTTAAAAAACCAATTTTCGCACTTGTGTTGGTGCAGGAAACCACTTTTGCACTTGTATTAGTGTGGAAAAAACACTTTTTGCACTTGTGATAGTGTTGAAAAACCACTTTTCACACTTATATTTAGTGTTGAAAAACCACTTTTCGCACTTGTGTTAGTGTTGAAAAACCACTTTTCGCACTTGTGTTGGTGCAGGAAATCACATTTGCACTTGTATTAGTGTGGAAAAACCACTTTTCGCACTTGTGTTAGTGTTGAAAAACCACTTTTCGCACTTGTGTTAGTGTTGAAAAACCACTTTTCGCACTTGTGTTGGTGCAGGAAACCACTTCTGCACTTGTATTAGTGTGGAAAAAACACTTTTTGCACTTGTGATAGTGTTGAAAAACCACTTTTCGCACTTGTGTTAGTGTTGAAAAACCACTTTTCGCACTTGTGTTAGTGTTGAAAAGCCACTTTTCGCACTTGTGTTGGTGCAGGAAATCACTTTTGCACTTGTATTAGTGTGGAAAAACCACTTTTAGCACTTGTGTTAGTGTTGAAAAACCACTTTTTGCACTTGTGTTAGTGTTGAAAAACCACTTTTCGCACTTGTGTTGGTGCAGGAAACCACTTCTGCACTTGTATTAGTGTGGAAAAAACACTTTTTGCACTTGTGATAGTGTTGAAAAACCACTTTTCGCACTTGTGTTAGTGTTAAAAAACCAATTTTCGCACTTGTGTTGGTGCAGGAAACCACTTTTGCACTTGTATTAGTGTGGAAAAAACACTTTTTGCACTGTGATAGTGTTGAAAAACCACTTTTCGCACTTGTGTTAGTGTTAAAAAACCAATTTTCGCACTTGTGTTGGTGCAGGAAACCACTTTTGCACTTGTATTAGTGTGGAAAAACCACCTTTCACACTTGTGTTAGTGTTGAAAAACCACTTTTCGCACTTGTGTGGGTGCAGGAAACCACTTTTGCACTTGTATTAGTGTGGAAAAACACTTTTCGCACTTGTGTTAGTGTTGAAAAACCACTTTTCGCACTTGTGTTAGTGTTGAAAAACCACTTTTCGCACTTGTGTTGGTGCAGGAAACCACTTTTGCACTTGTATTAGTGTGGAAAAAACACTTTTTGCACTTGGGATAGTGTTGAAAAACCACTTTTCGCACTTGTGTTAGTGTTGAAAAACCACTTTTCGCACTTGTGTTGGTGCAGTAAACCACTTTTGCACTTGTATTAGTGTGGAAAAAACACTTTTTGCACTTGTGATAGTGTTGAAAAACCACTTTTCGCACTTGTGTTAGTGTTGAAAAACCACTTTTCGCACTTGTGTTGGTGCAGGAAACCACTTTTGCACTTGTAGTAGTGTGGAAAAAACACTTTTTGCACTTGTGATAGTGTTGAAAAACCACTTTTCGCACCTGCGTTAGTGTTGAAAAACCACTTCTCGCACTTGTGATGGTGCAGGAAACCACTTTTGCACTTGTATTAGTGTGGAAAAAACACTTTTCGCACTTGTGTTGGTGTTGAAAAACCACTTTTCGCACTTGTGTTAGTGTTGAAAAACCACATTTCGCACTTGTGTTGGTGCAGGAAACCACTTTTGCACTTGTATTAGTGTGGAAAAAACACTTTTTGCACTTGTGATAGTGTTGAAAAACCACTTTTCGCACTTGTGTTAGTGTTGAAAAACCACTTTTCGCACTTGTGTTGGTGCAGGAAACCACCTTTGCACTTGTATTAGTGTGGAAAAACCACTTTTTGCACTTGTGTTAGTGTTGAAAAACCACTTTTCGCACTTGTGTTGGTGCAGGAAACCACTTTTGCACTTGTATTAGTGTGGAAAAAACACTTTTTGCACTTGTGATAGTGTTGAAAAACCACTTTTCGCACTTGTGTTAGTGTTGAAAAACCACTTTTCGCACTTGTGTTAGTGTTGAAAAACCACTTTTCGCACTTGTGTTGGTGCAGGAAATCACTTTTGCACTTGTATTAGTGTGGAAAAACCACTTTTAGCACTTGTGTTAGTGTTGAAAAACCACTTTTTGCACTTGTGTTAGTGTTGAAAAACCACTTTTCGCACTTGTGTTGGTGCAGTAAACCACTTCTGCACTTGTATTAGTGTGGAAAAAACACTTTTTGCACTTGTGATAGTGTTGAAAAACCACTTTTCGCACTTGTGTTAGTGTTAAAAAACCAATTTTCGCACTTGTGTTGGTGCAGGAAACCACTTTTGCACTTGTATTAGTGTGGAAAAAACACTTTTTGCACTGTGATAGTGTTGAAAAACCACTTTTCGCACTTGTGTTAGTGTTAAAAAACCAATTTTCGCACTTGTGTTGGTGCAGGAAACCACCTTTGTACTTGTAATAGTGTGGAAAAACCACCTTTCACACTTGTGTTAGTGTTGAAAAACCACTTTTCGCACTTGTGTGGGTGCAGGAAACCACTTTTGCACTTGTATTAGTGTGGAAAAAACACTTTTCGCACTTGTGTTAGTGTTGAAAACCCACTTTTCGCACTTGTGTTAGTGTTGAAAAACCACTTTTCACACTTGTGTTAGTGTTGAAAAACCACTTTTCGCACTTGTGTTGGTGCAGGAAACCACTTTTGCACTTGTATTAGTGTGGAAAAAACACTTTTTGCACTTGTGATAGTGTTGAAAAACCACTTTTCGCACCTGTGTTAGTGTTGAAAAACCACTTTTCGCACTTGTGATGGTGCAGGAAACCACTTTTGCACTTGTATTAGTGTGGAAAAAACACTTTTCGCACTTGTGTTGGTGTTGAAAAACCACTTTTCGCACTTGTGTTAGTGTTGAAAAACCACATTTCGCACTTGTGTTGGTGCAGGAAACCACTTTTGCACTTGTATTAGTGTGGAAAAAACACTTTTTGCACTTGTGATAGTGTTGAAAAACCACTTTTCGCACTTGTGTTAGTGTTGAACAACCACTTTTCGCACTTGTGTTGGTGCAGGAAACCACCTTTGCACTTGTATTAGTGTGGAAAAACCACTTTTCGCACTTGTGTTAGTGTTGAAAAACCACTTTTTGCACTTGTGTTAGTGTTGAAAAACCACTTTTCACACTTGTGTTGGTGCAGGAAACCACTTTTGCACTTGTATTAGTGTGGAAAAAACACTTTTTGCACTTGTGATAGTGTTGAAAAACCACTTTTCACACTTATATTTAGTGTTGAAAAACCACTTTTCGCACTTGTGTTAGTGTTGAAAAACCACTTTTCGCACTTGTGTTGGTGCAGGAAATCACATTTGCACTTGTATTAGTGTGGAAAAACCACTTTTCGCACTTGTGTTAGTGTTGAAAAACCACTTTTCGCACTTGTGTTAGTGTTGAAAAACCACTTTTCGCACTTGTGTTGGTGCAGGAAACCACTTCTGCACTTGTATTAGTGTGGAAAAAACACTTTTTGCACTTGTGATAGTGTTGAAAAACCACTTTTCGCACTTGTGTTAGTGTTAAAAAACCAATTTTCGCACTTGTGTTGGTGCAGGAAACCACTTTTGCACTTGTATTAGTGTGGAAAAAACACTTTTTGCACTGTGATAGTGTTGAAAAACCACTTTTCGCACTTGTGTTAGTGTTAAAAAACCAATTTTCGCACTTGTGTTGGTGCAGGAAACCACTTTTGCACTTGTATTAGTGTGGAAAAACCACCTTTCACACTTGTGTTAGTGTTGAAAAACCACTTTTCGCACTTGTGTGGGTGCAGGAAACCACTTTTGCACTTGTATTAGTGTGGAAAAACACTTTTCGCACTTGTGTTAGTGTTGAAAAACCACTTTTCGCACTTGTGTTAGTGTTGAAAAACCACTTTTCGCACTTGTGTTGGTGCAGGAAACCACTTTTGCACTTGTATTAGTGTGGAAAAAACACTTTTTGCACTTGGGATAGTGTTGAAAAACCACTTTTCGCACTTGTGTTAGTGTTGAAAAACCACTTTTCGCACTTGTGTGGGTGCAGGAAACCACTTTTGCACTTGTATTAGTGTGGAAAAACCACTTTTCGCACTTGTGTTAGTGTTGAAAAACCACTTTTCACACTTGTGTTAGTGTTGAAAAACCACTTTTCGCACTTGTGTTGGTGCAGTAAACCACTTTTGCACTTGTATTAGTGTGGAAAAAACACTTTTTGCACTTGTGATAGTGTTGAAAAACCACTTTTCGCACTTGTGTTAGTGTTGAAAAACCACTTTTCGCACTTGTGTTGGTGCAGGAAACCACTTTTGCACTTGTAGTAGTGTGGAAAAAACACTTTTTGCACTTGTGATAGTGTTGAAAAACCACTTTTCGCACCTGCGTTAGTGTTGAAAAACCACTTTTTGCACTTGTGATGGTGCAGGAAACCACTTTTGCACTTGTATTAGTGTGGAAAAAACAATTTTCGCACTTGTGTTGGTGTTGAAAAACCACTTTTCGCACTTGTGTTAGTGTTGAAAAACCACATTTCGCACTTGTGTTGGTGCAGGAAACCACTTTTGCACCTGTATTAGTGTGGAAAAAACACTTTTTGCACTTGTGATAGTGTTGAAAAACCACTTTTCGCACTTGTGTTAGTGTTGAAAAACCACTTTTCGCACTTGTGTTGGTGCAGGAAACCACCTTTGCACTTGTATTAGTGTGGAAAAACCACTTTTCGCACTTGTGTTAGTGTTAAAAAACCAATTTTCGCACTTGTGTTGGTGCAGGAAACCACCTTTGTACTTGTAATAGTGTGGAAAAACCACCTTTCACACTTGTGTTAGTGTTGAAAAACCACTTTTCGCACTTGTGTGGGTGCAGGAAACCACTTTTGCACTTGTATTAGTGTGGAAAAAACACTTTTCGCACTTGTGTTAGTGTTGAAAACCCACTTTTCGCACTTGTGTTAGCGTTGAAAACTAACTTTTCGCACTTGTGTTAGTATTGAAAAACCACTTTTCGCACTTGTGTTAGTGTTGAAAACCCACTTTTCGCACTTGTGTTGGTGCAGGAAACCACTTTTGCACTTGTATTAGTGTGGAAAAAACACTTTTTGCACTTGTGATAGTGTTGAAAAACCACGTTTCGCACTTGTGATAGTGTTGAAAACCCACATTTCGCACATGTGTTAGTGAAGGAAACCACTTTTCGCACTTGTGTTGGTGCAGGAAACCACTTTTGCACTTGTATTAGTGTGGAAAAACACTTTGTGCACTTGTGATAGTGTTGAAAAACCACTTTTCGCACTTGTGTTAGTGTTGAAAAACCACTTTTCGCACTTGTGTTAGTGTTGAAAAACCACTTTTCACACTTGTGTTGGTGCAGTAAACCACTTTTGCACTTGTATTAGTGTGGAAAAAACACTTTTCGCACTTGTGTTAGTGTTGAAAAACCACTTTTCGCACTTGTGTTAGTGTTGAAAAACCACTTTTCGCACTTGTGTTAGTGTTGAAAAACCACTTTTCGCACTTGTGCTGGTGCAGGAAACCACTTTTGCACTTGTATTAGTGTGGAAAAAACACTTTTTGCACTTGTGATAGTGTTGAAAAACCACTTTTCGCACTTGTATTAGTGTTGAAAAACCACTTTTCGCACTTGTGTTAGTGTTGAAAAACCACTTTTTGCACTTGTGTTGGTGCAGGAAATCACTTTTGCACTTGTATTAGTGTGGAAAAACCACTTTTAGCACTTGTGTTAGTGTTGAAAAACCACTTTTTGCACTTGTGTTAGTGTTGAAAAACCACTTTTCGCACTTGTGTTGGTGCAGGAAACCACTTTTGCACTTGTATTAGTGTGGAAAAAACACTTTTTGCACTTGTGATAGTGTTGAAAAACCACTTTTTGCACTTGTATTAGTGTTGAAAAACCACTTTTCGCACTTGTGTTAGTGTTGAAAAACCACATTTCGCACTTGTGTTGGTGCAGGAAACCACTTTTGCACTTGTATTAGTGTGGAAAAAACACTTTTTGCACTTGTGATAGTGTTGAAAAACCACTTTTCGCACTTGTGTTAGTGTTGAAAAACCACTTTTCGCACTTGTGTTGGTGCAGGAAACCACCTTTGCACTTGTATTAGTGTGGAAAAACCACTTTTTGCACTTGTGTTAGTGTTGAAAAACCACTTTTCGCACTTGTGTTGGTGCAGGAAACCACTTTTGCACTTGTATTAGTGTGGAAAAAACACTTTTTGCACTTGTGATAGTGTTGAAAAACCACTTTTCGCACTTGTGTTAGTGTTGAAAAACCACTTTTCGCACTTGTGTTAGTGTTGAAAAACCACTTTTCGCACTTGTGTTGGTGCAGGAAATCACTTTTGCACTTGTATTAGTGTGGAAAAACCACTTTTAGCACTTGTGTTAGTGTTGAAAAACCACTTTTTGCACTTGTGTTAGTGTTGAAAAACCACTTTTCGCACTTGTGTTGGTGCAGGAAACCACTTCTGCACTTGTATTAGTGTGGAAAAAACACTTTTTGCACTTGTGATAGTGTTGAAAAACCACTTTTCGCACTTGTGTTAGTGTTAAAAAACCAATTTTCGCACTTGTGTTGGTGCAGGAAACCACTTTTGCACTTGTATTAGTGTGGAAAAAACACTTTTTGCACTGTGATAGTGTTGAAAAACCACTTTTCGCACTTGTGTTAGTGTTAAAAAACCAATTTTCGCACTTGTGTTGGTGCAGGAAACCACCTTTGTACTTGTAATAGTGTGGAAAAACCACCTTTCACATTTGTGTTAGTGTTGAAAAACCACTTTTCGCACTTGTGTGGGTGCAGGAAACCACTTTTGCACTTGTATTAGTGTGGAAAAAACACTTTTCGCACTTGTGTTAGTGTTGAAAACCCACTTTTCGCACTTGTGTTAGCGTTGAAAACTAACTTTTCGCACTTGTGTTAGTATTGAAAAACCACTTTTTGCACTTGTGTTAGTGTTGAAAACCCACTTTTCGCACTTGTGTTGGTGCAGGAAACCACTTTTGCACTTGCATTAGTGTGGAAAAAACACTTTTTGCACTTGTGATAGTGTTGAAAAACCACTTTTCGCACTTGTGATAGTGTTGAAAACCCACATTTCGCACATGTGTTAGTGAAGGAAACCACTTTTCGCACTTGTGTTGGTGCAGGAAACCACTTTTGCACTTGTATTAGTGTGGAAAAACACTTTGTGCACTTGTGATAGTGTTGAAAAACCACTTTTCGCACTTGTGTTAGTGTTGAAAAACCACTTTTCGCACTTGTGTTAGTGTTGAAAAACCACTTTTCACACTTGTGTTGGTGCAGTAAACCACTTTTGCACTTGTATTAGTGTGGAAAAAACACTTTTCGCACTTGTGTTAGTGTTGAAAAACCACTTTTCGCACTTGTGTTAGTGTTGAAAAACCACTTTTCGCACTTGTGTTAGTGTTGAAAAACCACTTTTCGCACTTGTGCTGGTGCAGGAAACCACTTTTGCACTTGTATTAGTGTGGAAAAAACACTTTTTGCACTTGTGATAGTGTTGAAAAACCACTTTTCGCACTTGTATTAGTGTTGAAAAACCACTTTTCGCACTTGTGTTAGTGTTGAAAAACCACTTTTTGCACTTGTGTTGGTGCAGGAAATCACTTTTGCACTTGTATTAGTGTGGAAAAACCACTTTTAGCACTTGTGTTAGTGTTGAAAAACCACTTTTCGCACTTGTGTTAGTGTTGAAAAACCACTTTTCGCACTTGTGTTGGTGCAGGAAACCACCTTTGCACTTGTATTAGTGTGGAAAAACCACTTTTCGCACTTGTGTTAGTGTTGAAAAACCACTTTTTGCACTTGTGTTAGTGTTGAAAAACCACTTTTCGCACTTGTGTTGGTGCAGGAAACCACTTTTGCACTTGTATTAGTGTGGAAAAAACACTTTTTGCACTTGTGATAGTGTTGAAAAACCACTTTTCACACTTATATTTAGTGTTGAAAAACCACTTTTCGCACTTGTGTTAGTGTTGAAAAACCACTTTTCGCACTTGTGTTGGTGCAGGAAATCACATTTGCACTTGTATTAGTGTGGAAAAACCACTTTTCGCACTTGTGTTAGTGTTGAAAAACCACTTTTCGCACTTGTGTTAGTGTTGAAAAACCACTTTTCGCACTTGTGTTGGTGCAGGAAACCACTTCTGCACTTGTATTAGTGTGGAAAAAACACTTTTTGCACTTGTGATAGTGTTGAAAAACCACTTTTCGCACTTGTGTTAGTGTTAAAAAACCAATTTTCGCACTTGTGTTGGTGCAGTAAACCACTTTTGCACTTGTATTAGTGTGGAAAAAACACTTTTTGCACTGTGATAGTGTTGAAAAACCACTTTTCGCACTTGTGTTAGTGTTAAAAAACCACTTTTCGCACTTGTGTTGGTGCAGGAAACCACTTTTGCACTTGTATTAGTGTGGAAAAACCACCTTTCACACTTGTGTTAGTGTTGAAAAACCACTTTTCGCACTTGTGTGGGTGCAGGAAACCACTTTTGCACTTGTATTAGTGTGGAAAAACACTTTTCGCACTTGTGTTAGTGTTGAAAAACCACTTTTCGCACTTGTGTTAGTGTTGAAAAACCACATTTCGCACTTGTGTTGGTGCAGGAAACCACTTTTGCACTTGTATTAGTGTGGAAAAAACACTTTTTGCACTTGGGATAGTGTTGAAAAACCACTTTTCGCACTTGTGTTAGTGTTGAAAAACCACTTTTCGCACTTGTGTGGGTGCAGGAAACCACTTTTGCACTTGTATTAGTGTGGAAAAACCACTTTTCGCACTTGTGTTAGTGTTGAAAAACCACTTTTCACACTTGTGTTAGTGTTGAAAAACCACTTTTCGCACTTGTGTTGGTGCAGTAAACCACTTTTGCACTTGTATTAGTGTGGAAAAAACACTTTTTGCACTTGTGATAGTGTTGAAAAACCACTTTTCGCACTTGTGTTAGTGTTGAAAAAACCACTTTTCGCACTTGTGTTGGTGCAGGAAACCACTTTTGCACTTGTAGTAGTGTGGAAAAAACACTTTTTGCACTTGTGATAGTGTTGAAAAACCACTTTTCGCACCTGCGTTAGTGTTGAAAAACCACTTTTCGCACTTGTGATGGTGCAGGAAACCACTTTTGCACTTGTATTAGTGTGGAAAAAACACTTTTCGCACTTGTGTTGGTGTTGAAAAACCACTTTTCGCACTTGTGTTAGTGTTGAAAAACCACTTTTCGCACTTGTGTTGGTGCAGGAAACCACCTTTGCACTTGTATTAGTGTGGAAAAACCACTTTTTGCACTTGTGTTAGTGTTGAAAAACCACTTTTCGCACTTGTGTTGGTGCAGGAAACCACTTTTGCACTTGTATTAGTGTGGAAAAAACACTTTTTGCACTTGTGATAGTGTTGAAAAACCACTTTTCGCACTTGTGTTAGTGTTGAAAAACCACTTTTCGCACTTGTGTTAGTGTTGAAAAACCACTTTTCGCACTTGTGTTGGTGCAGGAAATCACTTTTGCACTTGTATTAGTGTGGAAAAACCACTTTTAGCACTTGTGTTAGTGTTGAAAAACCACTTTTTGCACTTGTGTTAGTGTTGAAAAACCACTTTTCGCACTTGTGTTGGTGCAGGAAACCACTTCTGCACTTGTATTAGTGTGGAAAAAACACTTTTTGCACTTGTGATAGTGTTGAAAAACCACTTTTCGCACTTGTGTTAGTGTTAAAAAAACCAATTTTCGCACTTGTGTTGGTGCAGGAAACCACTTTTGCACTTGTATTAGTGTGGAAAAAACACTTTTTGCACTGTGATAGTGTTGAAAAACCACTTTTCGCACTTGTGTTAGTGTTAAAAAACCAATTTTCGCACTTGTGTTGGTGCAGGAAACCACCTTTGTACTTGTAATAGTGTGGAAAAACCACCTTTCACACTTGTGTTAGTGTTGAAAAACCACTTTTCGCACTTGTGTGGGTGCAGGAAACCACTTTTGCACTTGTATTAGTGTGGAAAAAACACTTTTCGCACTTGTGTTAGTGTTGAAAACCCACTTTTCGCACTTGTGTTAGCGTTGAAAACTAACTTTTCGCACTTGTGTTAGTATTGAAAAACCACTTTTCGCACTTGTGTTAGAGTTGAAAACCCACTTTTCGCACTTGTGTTGGTGCAGGAAACCACTTTTGCACTTGTATTAGTGTGGAAAAAACACTTTTTGCACTTGTGATAGTGTTGAAAAACCACGTTTCGCACTTGTGATAGTGTTGAAAACCCACATTTCGCACATGTGTTAGTGAAGGAAACCACTTTTCGCACTTGTGTTGGTGCAGGAAACCACTTTTGCACTTGTATTAGTGTGAAAAAACACTTTGTGCACTTGTGATAGTGTTGAAAAACCACTTTTCGCACTTGTGTTAGTGTTGAAAAACCACTTTTCGCACTTGTGTTAGTGTTGAAAAACCACTTTTCACACTTGTGTTGGTGCAGTAAACCACTTTTGCACTTGTATTAGTGTGGAAAAAACACTTTTCGCACTTGTGTTAGTGTTGAAAAACCACTTTTCGCACTTGTGTTAGTGTTGAAAAACCACTTTTCGCACTTGTGTTAGTGTTGAAAAACCACTTTTCGCACTTGTGCTGGTGCAGGAAACCACTTTTGCACTTGTATTAGTGTGGAAAAAACACTTTTTGCACTTGTGATAGTGTTGAAAAACCACTTTTCGCACTTGTATTAGTGTTGAAAAACCACTTTTCGCACTTGTGTTAGTGTTGAAAAACCACTTTTTGCACTTGTGTTGGTGCAGGAAATCACTTTTGCACTTGTATTAGTGTGGAAAAACCACTTTTAGCACTTGTGTTAGTGTTGAAAAACCACTTTTTGCACTTGTGTTAGTGTTGAAAAACCACTTTTCGCACTTGTGTTGGTGCAGGAAACCACTTTTGCACTTGTATTAGTGTGGAAAAAACACTTTTTGCACTTGTGATAGTGTTGAAAAACCACTTTTCGCACTTGTATTAGTGTTGAAAAACCACTTTTCGCACTTGTGTTAGTGTTGAAAAACCACATTTCGCACTTGTGTTGGTGCAGGAAACCACTTTTGCCCTTGTATTAGTGTGGAAAAAACACTTTTTGCACTTGTGATAGTGTTGAAAAACCACTTTTCGCACTTGTGTTAGTGTTGAAAAACCACTTTTCGCACTTGTGTTGGTGCAGGAAACCACCTTTGCACTTGTATTAGTGTGGAAAAACCACTTTTTGCACTTGTGTTAGTGTTGAAAAACCACTTTTCGCACTTGTGTTGGTGCAGGAAACCACTTTTGCACTTGTATTAGTGTGGAAAAAACACTTTTTGCACTTGTGATAGTGTTGAAAAACCACTTTTCGCACTTGTGTTAGTGTTGAAAAACCACTTTTCGCACTTGTGTTAGTGTTGAAAAACCACTTTTCACACTTGTGTTGGTGCAGGAAATCACTTTTGCACTTGTATTAATGTGGAAAAACCACTTTTAGCACTTGTGTTAGTGTTGAAAAACCACTTTTTGCACTTGTGTTAGTGTTGAAAAACCACTTTTCGCACTTGTGTTGGTGCAGGAAACCACTTCTGCACTTGTATTAGTGTGGAAAAAACACTTTTTGCACTTGTGATAGTGTTGAAAAACCACTTTTCGCACTTGTGTTAGTGTTAAAAAACCAATTTTCGCACTTGTGTTGGTGCAGAAAACCACTTTTGCACTTGTATTAGTGTGGAAAAAACACTTTTTGCACTGTGATAGTGTTGAAAAACCACTTTTCGCACTTGTGTTAGTGTTAAAAAACCAATTTTCGCACTTGTGTTGGTGCAGGAAACCACTTTTGCACTTGTATTAGTGTGGAAAAAACACTTTTCGCACTTGTGTTAGTGTTGAAAACCCACTTTTCGCACTTGTGTTAGCGTTGAAAACTAACTTTTCGCACTTGTGTTAGTATTGAAAAACCACTTTTCGCACTCGTGTTAGTGTTGAAAACCCACTTTTCGCACTTGTGTTGGTGCAGGAAACCACTTTTGCACTTGTATTAGTGTGGAAAAAACACTTTTTGCACTTGTGATAGTGTTGAAAAACCACTTTTCGCACTTGTGATAGTGTTGAAAACCCACATTTCGCACATGTGTTAGTGAAGGAAACCACTTTTCGCACTTGTGTTGGTGCAGGAAACCACTTTTGCACTTGTATTAGTGTGGAAAAACACTTTGTGCACTTGTGATAGTGTTGAAAAACCACTTTTCGCACTTGTGTTAGTGTTGAAAAACCACTTTTCGCACTTGTGTTAGTGTTGAAAAACCACTTTTCACACTTGTGTTGGTGCAGTAAACCACTTTTGCACTTGTATTAGTGTGGAAAAACACTTTTCGCACTTGTGTTAGTGTTGAAAAACCACTTTTCGCACTTGTGTTAGTGTTGAAAAACCACTTTTCGCACTTGTGTTAGTGTTGAAAAACCACTTTTCGCACTTGTGCTGGTGCAGGAAACCACTTTTGCACTTGTATTAGTGTGGAAAAAAACACTTTTTGCACTTGTGATAGTGTTGAAAAACCACTTTTCGCACTTGTATTAGTGTTGAAAAACCACTTTTCACACTTGTGTTAGTGTTGAAAAACCACTTTTTGCACTTGTGTTGGTGCAGGAAATCACTTTTGCACTTGTATTAGTGTGGAAAAACCACTTTTAGCACTTGTGTTAGTGTTGAAAAACCACTTTTCGCACTTGTGTTAGTGTTGAAAAACCACTTTTCGCACTTGTGTTGGTGCAGGAAACCACCTTTGCACTTGTATTAGTGTGGAAAAACCACTTTTCGCACTTGTGTTAGTGTTGAAAAACCACTTTTTGCACTTGTGTTAGTGTTGAAAAACCACTTTTCGCACTTGTGTTGGTGCAGGAAACCACTTTTGCACTTGTATTAGTGTGGAAAAAACACTTTTTGCACTTGTGATAGTGTTGAAAAACCACTTTTCACACTTATATTTAGTGTTGAAAAACCACTTTTCGCACTTGTGTTAGTGTTGAAAAACCACTTTTCGCACTTGTGTTGGTGCAGGAAATCACATTTGCACTTGTATTAGTGTGGAAAAACCACTTTTCGCACTTGTGTTAGTGTTGAAAAACCACTTTTCGCACTTGTGTTAGTGTTGAAAAACCACTTTTCGCACTTGTGTTGGTGCAGGAAACCACTTCTGCACTTGTATTAGTGTGGAAAAAACACTTTTTGCACTTGTGATAGTGTTGAAAAACCACTTTTCGCACTTGTGTTAGTGTTAAAAAACCAATTTTCGCACTTGTGTTGGTGCAGGAAACCACTTTTGCACTTGTATTAGTGTGGAAAAAACACTTTTTGCACTGTGATAGTGTTGAAAAACCACTTTTCGCACTTGTGTTAGTGTTAAAAAACCAATTTTCGCACTTGTGTTGGTGCAGGAAACCACTTTTGCACTTGTATTAGTGTGGAAAAACCACCTTTCACACTTGTGTTAGTGTTGAAAAACCACTTTTCGCACTTGTGTGGGTGCAGGAAACCACTTTTGCACTTGTATTAGTGTGGAAAAACACTTTTCGCACTTGTGTTAGTGTTGAAAAACCACTTTTTGCACTTGTGTTAGTGTTGAAAAACCACTTTTCGCACTTGTGTTGGTGCAGGAAACCACTTTTGCACTTGTATTAGTGTGAAAAAAACACTTTTTGCACTTGGGATAGTGTTGAAAAACCACTTTTCGCACTTGTGTTAGTGTTGAAAAACCACTTTTCGCACTTGTGTGGGTGCAGGAAACCACTTTTGCACTTGTATTAGTGTGGAAAAACCACTTTTCGCACTTGTGTTAGTGTTGAAAAACCACTTTTCGCACTTGTGTTAGTGTTGAAAAACCACTTTTCGCACTTGTGCTGGTGCAGGAAACCACTTTTGCACTTGTATTAGTGTGGAAAAAACACTTTTTGCACTTGTGATAGTGTTGAAAAACCACTTTTCGCACTTGTATTAGTGTTGAAAAACCACTTTTCGCACTTGTGTTAGTGTTGAAAAACCACTTTTTGCACTTGTGTTGGTGCAGGAAATCACTTTTGCACTTGTATTAGTGTGGAAAAACCACTTTTAGCACTTGTGTTAGTGTTGAAAAACCACTTTTTGCACTTGTGTTAGTGTTGAAAAACCACTTTTCGCACTTGTGTTGGTGCAGGAAACCACTTCTGCACTTGTATTAGTGTGGAAAAAACACTTTTTGCACTTGTGATAGTGTTGAAAAACCACTTTTCGCACTTGTGTTAGTGTTGAAAAACCACTTTTCGCACTTGTGTTGGTGCAGGAAACCACCTTTGCACTTGTATTAGTGTGGAAAAACCACTTTTCGCACTTGTGTTAGTGTTGAAAAACCACTTTTTGCACTTGTGTTAGTGTTGAAAAACCACTTTTCGCACTTGTGTTGGTGCAGGAAACCACTTTTGCACTTGTATTAGTGTGGAAAAAACACTTTTTGCACTTGTGATAGTGTTGAAAAACCACTTTTCACACTTATATTTAGTGTTGAAAAACCACTTTTCGCACTTGTGTTAGTGTTGAAAAACCACTTTTCGCACTTGTGTTGGTGCAGGAAATCACATTTGCACTTGTATTAGTGTGGAAAAACCACTTTTCGCACTTGTGTTAGTGTTGAAAAACCACTTTTCGCACTTGTGTTAGTGTTGAAAAACCACTTTTCACACTTGTGTTGGTGCAGGAAACCACTTCTGCACTTGTATTAGTGTGGAAAAAACACTTTTTGCACTTGTGATAGTGTTGAAAAACCACTTTTCGCACTTGTGTTAGTGTTGAAAAACCACTTTTCGCACTTGTGTTAGTGTTGAAAAACCACTTTTCGCACTTGTGTTGGTGCAGGAAATCACTTTTGCACTTGTATTAGTGTGGAAAAACCACTTTTAGCACTTGTGTTAGTGTTGAAAAACCACTTTTTGCACTTGTGTTAGTGTTGAAAAACCACTTTTCGCACTTGTGTTGGTGCAGGAAACCACTTCTGCACTTGTATTAGTGTGGAAAAAACACTTTTTGCACTTGTGATAGTGTTGAAAAACCACTTTTCGCATTTGTGTTAGTGTTAAAAAACCAATTTTCGCACTTGTGTTGGTGCAGGAAACCACTTTTGCACTTGTATTAGTGTGGAAAAAACACTTTTTGCACTGTGATAGTGTTGAAAAACCACTTTTCGCACTTGTGTTAGTGTTAAAAAACCAATTTTCGCACTTGTGTTGGTGCAGGAAACCACCTTTGTACTTGTAATAGTGTGGAAAAACCACCTTTCACACTTGTGTTAGTGTTGAAAAACCACTTTTCGCACTTGTGTGGGTGCAGGAAACCACTTTTGCACTTGTATTAGTGTGGAAAAAACACTTTTCGCACTTGTGTTAGTGTTGAAAACCCACTTTTCGCACTTGTGTTAGCGTTGAAAACTAACTTTTCGCACTTGTGTTAGTATTGAAAAACCACTTTTCGCACTTGTGTTAGTGTTGAAAACCCACTTTTCGCACTTGTGTTGGTGCAGGAAACCACTTTTGCACTTGTATTAGTGTGGAAAAAACACTTTTTGCACTTGTGATAGTGTTGAAAAACCACTTTTCGCACTTGTGATAGTGTTGAAAACCCACATTTCGCACATGTGTTAGTGAAGGAAACCACTTTTCGCACTTGTGTTGGTGCAGGAAACCACTTTTGCACTTGTATTAGTGTGGAAAAACACTTTGTGCACTTGTGATAGTGTTGAAAAACCACTTTTCGCACTTGTGTTAGTGTTGAAAAACCACTTTTCGCACTTGTGTTAGTGTTGAAAAACCACTTTTCACACTTGTGTTGGTGCAGTAAACCACTTTTGCACTTGTATTAGTGTGGAAAAAACACTTTTCGCACTTGTGTTAGTGTTGAAAAACCACTTTTCGCACTTGTGTTAGTGTTGAAAAACCACTTTTCGCACTTGTGTTAGTGTTGAAAAACCACTTTTCGCACTTGTGCTGGTGCAGGAAACCACTTTTGCACTTGTATTAGTGTGGAAAAAACACTTTTTGCACTTGTGATAGTGTTGAAAAACCACTTTTCGCACTTGTATTAGTGTTGAAAAACCACTTTTCGCACTTGTGTTAGTGTTGAAAAACCACTTTTTGCACTTGTGTTGGTGCAGGAAATCACTTTTGCACTTGTATTAGTGTGGAAAAACCACTTTTAGCACTTGTGTTAGTGTTGAAAAACCACTTTTTGCACTTGTGTTAGTGTTGAAAAACCACTTTTCGCACTTGTGTTGGTGCAGGAAACCACTTCTGCACTTGTATTAGTGTGGAAAAAACACTTTTTGCACTTGTGATAGTGTTGAAAAACCACTTTTCGCACTTGTGTTAGTGTTAAAAAACCAATTTTCGCACTTGTGTTGGTGCAGGAAACCACTTTTGCACTTGTATTAGTGTGGAAAAAACACTTTTTGCACTTGTGATAGTGTTGAAAAACCACTTTTCGCACTTGTGTTAGTGTTGAAAAACCACTTTTCGCACTTGTGTTGGTGCAGGAAACCACCTTTGCACTTGTATTAGTGTGGAAAAACCACTTTTTGCACTTGTGTTAGTGTTGAAAAACCACTTTTTGCACTTGTGTTAGTGTTGAAAAACCACTTTTCGCACTTGTGTTGGTGCAGGAAACCACTTTTGCACTTGTATTAGTGTGGAAAAAACACTTTTTGCACTTGTGATAGTGTTGAAAAACCACTTTTCACACTTATATTTAGTGTTGAAAAACCACTTTTCGCACTTGTGTTAGTGTTGAAAAACCACTTTTCGCACTTGTGTTGGTGCAGGAAATCACATTTGCACTTGTATTAGTGTGGAAAAACCACTTTTCGCACTTGTGTTAGTGTTGAAAAACCACTTTTCGCACTTGTGTTAGTGTTGAAAAACCACTTTTCGCACTTGTGTTGGTGCAGGAAACCACTTCTGCACTTGTATTAGTGTGGAAAAAACACTTTTTGCACTTGTGATAGTGTTGAAAAACCACTTTTCGCACTTGTGTTAGTGTTAAAAAACCAATTTTCGCACTTGTGTTGGTGCAGGAAACCACTTTTGCACTTGTATTAGTGTGGAAAAAACACTTTTTGCACTGTGATAGTGTTGAAAAACCACTTTTCGCACTTGTGTTAGTGTTAAAAAACCAATTTTCGCACTTGTGTTGGTGCAGGAAACCACTTTTGCACTTGTATTAGTGTGGAAAAACCACCTTTAACACTTGTGTTAGTGTTGAAAAACCACTTTTCGCACTTGTGTGGGTGCAGGAAACCACTTTTGCACTTGTATTAGTGTGGAAAAACACTTTTCGCACTTGTGTTAGTGTTGAAAAACCACTTTTCGCACTTGTGTTAGTGTTGAAAAACCACTTTTCGCACTTGTGTTGGTGCAGGAAACCACTTTTGCACTTGTATTAGTGTGGAAAAAACACTTTTTGCACTTGGGATAGTGTTGAAAAACCACTTTTCGCACTTGTGTTAGTGTTGAAAAACCACTTTTCGCACTTGTGTGGGTGCAGGAAACCACTTTTGCACTTGTATTAGTGTGGAAAAACCACTTTTCGCACTTGTGTTAGTGTTGAAAAACCACTTTTCGCACTTGTGTTAGTGTTGAAAAACCACTTTTCGCACTTGTGCTGGTGCAGGAAACCACTTTTGCACTTGTATTAGTGTGGAAAAAACACTTTTTGCACTTGTGATAGTGTTGAAAAACCACTTTTCGCACTTGTATTAGTGTTGAAAAACCACTTTTCGCACTTGTGTTAGTGTTGAAAAACCACTTTTTGCACTTGTGTTGGTGCAGGAAATCACTTTTGCACTTGTATTAGTGTGGAAAAACCACTTTTAGCACTTGTGTTAGTGTTGAAAAACCACTTTTTGCACTTGTGTTAGTGTTGAAAAACCACTTTTCGCACTTGTGTTGGTGCAGGAAACCACTTCTGCACTTGTATTAGTGTGGAAAAAACACTTTTTGCACTTGTGATAGTGTTGAAAAACCACTTTTCGCACTTGTGTTAGTGTTAAAAAACCAATTTTCGCACTTGTGTTGGTGCAGGAAACCACTTTTGCACTTGTATTAGTGTGGAAAAAACACTTTTTGCACTTGTGATAGTGTTGAAAAACCACTTTTCGCACTTGTGTTAGTGTTGAAAAACCACTTTTCGCACTTGTGTTGGTGCAGGAAACCACCTTTGCACTTGTATTAGTGTGGAAAAACCACTTTTCGCACTTGTGTTAGTGTTGAAAAACCACTTTTTGCACTTGTGTTAGTGTTGAAAAACCACTTTTCGCACTTGTGTTGGTGCAGGAAACCACTTTTGCACTTGTATTAGTGTGGAAAAAACACTTTTTGCACTTGTGATAGTGTTGAAAAACCACTTTTCACACTTATATTTAGTGTTGAAAAACCACTTTTCGCACTTGTGTTAGTGTTGAAAAACCACTTTTCGCACTTGTGTTGGTGCAGGAAATCACATTTGCACTTGTATTAGTGTGGAAAAACCACTTTTCGCACTTGTGTTAGTGTTGAAAAACCACTTTTCGCACTTGTGTTAGTGTTGAAAAACCACTTTTCGCACTTGTGTTGGTGCAGGAAACCACTTCTGCACTTGTATTAGTGTGGAAAAAACACTTTTTGCACTTGTGATAGTGTTGAAAAACCACTTTTCGCACTTGTGTTAGTGTTAAAAAACCAATTTTCGCACTTGTGTTGGTGCAGGAAACCACTTTTGCACTTGTATTAGTGTGGAAAAAACACTTTTTGCACTGTGATAGTGTTGAAAAACCACTTTTCGCACTTGTGTTAGTGTTAAAAAACCAATTTTCGCACTTGTGTTGGTGCAGGAAACCACTTTTGCACTTGTATTAGTGTGGAAAAACCACCTTTCACACTTGTGTTAGTGTTGAAAAACCACTTTTCGCACTTGTGTGGGTGCAGGAAACCACTTTTGCACTTGTATTAGTGTGGAAAAACACTTTTCGCACTTGTGTTAGTGTTGAAAAACCACTTTTCGCACTTGTGTTAGTGTTGAAAAACCACTTTTCGCACTTGTGTTGGTGCAGGAAACCACTTTTGCACTTGTATTAGTGTGGAAAAAACACTTTTTGCACTTGGGATAGTGTTGAAAAACCACTTTTCGCACTTGTGTTAGTGTTGAAAAACCACTTTTCGCACTTGTGTGGGTGCAGGAAACCACTTTTGCACTTGTAGTAGTGTGGAAAAAACACTTTTTGCACTTGTGATGGTGTTGAAAAACCACTTTTCGCACCTGTGTTAGTGTTGAAAAACCACTTTTCGCACTTGTGATGGTGCAGGAAACCACTTTTGCACTTGTATTAGTGTGGAAAAAACACTTTTCGCACTTGTGTTGGTGTTGAAAAACCACTTTTCGCACTTGTGTTAGTGTTGAAAAACCACATTTCGCACTTGTGTTGGTGCAGGAAACCACTTTTGCACTTGTATTAGTGTGGAAAAAACACTTTTTGCACTTGTGATAGTGTTGAAAAACCACTTTTCGCACTTGTGTTAGTGTTGAAAAACCACTTTTCGCACTTGTGTTGGTGCAGGAAACCACCTTTGCACTTGTATTAGTGTGGAAAAACCACTTTTTGCACTTGTGTTAGTGTTGAAAAACCACTTTTCGCACTTGTGTTGGTGCAGGAAACCACTTTTGCACTTGTATTAGTGTGGAAAAAACACTTTTTGCACTTGTGATAGTGTTGAAAAACCACTTTTCGCACTTGTGTTAGTGTTGAAAAACCACTTTTCGCACTTGTGTTGGTGCAGGAAACCACCTTTGCACTTGTATTAGTGTGGAAAAACCACTTTTCGCACTTGTGTTAGTGTTGAAAAACCACTTTTTGCACTTGTGTTAGTGTTGAAAAACCACTTTTCGCACTTGTGTTGGTGCAGGAAACCACTTTTGCACTTGTATTAGTGTGGAAAAAACACTTTTTGCACTTGTGATAGTGTTGAAAAACCACTTTTCACACTTATATTTAGTGTTGAAAAACCACTTTTCGCACTTGTGTTAGTGTTGAAAAACCACTTTTCGCACTTGTGTTGGTGCAGGAAATCACATTTGCACTTGTATTAGTGTGGAAAAACCACTTTTCGCACTTGTGTTAGTGTTGAAAAACCACTTTTCGCACTTGTGTTAGTGTTGAAAAACCACTTTTCGCACTTGTGTTGGTGCAGGAAACCACTTCTGCACTTGTATTAGTGTGGAAAAAACACTTTTTGCACTTGTGATAGTGTTGAAAAACCACTTTTCGCACTTGTGTTAGTGTTGAAAAACCACTTTTCGCACTTGTGTTAGTGTTGAAAAACCACTTTTCGCACTTGTGTTGGTGCAGGAAATCACTTTTGCACTTGTATTAGTGTGGAAAAACCACTTTTAGCACTTGTGTTAGTGTTGAAAAACCACTTTTTGCACTTGTGTTAGTGTTGAAAAACCACTTTTCGCACTTGTGTTGGTGCAGGAAACCACTTCTGCACTTGTATTAGTGTGGAAAAAACACTTTTTGCACTTGTGATAGTGTTGAAAAACCACTTTTCGCACTTGTGTTAGTGTTAAAAAACCAATTTTCGCACTTGTGTTGGTGCAGGAAACCACTTTTGCACTTGTATTAGTGTGGAAAAAACACTTTTTGCACTGTGATAGTGTTGAAAAACCACTTTTCGCACTTGTGTTAGTGTTAAAAAACCAATTTTCGCACTTGTGTTGGTGCAGGAAACCACCTTTGTACTTGTAATAGTGTGGAAAAACCACCTTTCACACTTGTGTTAGTGTTGAAAAACCACTTTTCGCACTTGTGTGGGTGCAGGAAACCACTTTTGCACTTGTATTAGTGTGGAAAAAACACTTTTCGCACTTGTGTTAGTGTTGAAAACCCACTTTTCGCACTTGTGTTAGCGTTGAAAACTAACTTTTCGCACTTGTGTTAGTATTGAAAAACCACTTTTCGCACTTGTGTTAGTGTTGAAAACCCACATTTCGCACTTGTGTTGGTGCAGGAAACCACTTTTGCACTTGTATTAGTGTGGAAAAAACACTTTTTGCACTTGTGATAGTGTTGAAAAACCACTTTTCGCACTTGTGATAGTGTTGAAAACCCACATTTCGCACATGTGTTAGTGAAGGAAACCACTTTTCGCACTTGTGTTGGTGCAGGAAACCACTTTTGCACTTGTATTAGTGTGGAAAAACACTTTGTGCACTTGTGATAGTGTTGAAAAACCACTTTTCGCACTTGTGTTAGTGTTGAAAAACCACTTTTCGCACTTGTGTTAGTGTTGAAAAACCACTTTTCACACTTGTGTTGGTGCAGTAAACCACTTTTGCACTTGTATTAGTGTGGAAAAAACACTTTTCGCACTTGTGTTAGTGTTGAAAAACCACTTTTCGCACTTGTGTTAGTGTTGAAAAACCACTTTTCGCACTTGTGTTAGTGTTGAAAAACCACTTTTCGCACTTGTGCTGGTGCAGGAAACCACTTTTGCACTTGTATTAGTGTGGAAAAAACACTTTTTGCACTTGTGATAGTGTTGAAAAACCACTTTTCGCACTTGTATTAGTGTTGAAAAACCACTTTTCGCACTTGTGTTAGTGTTGAAAAACCACTTTTTGCACTTGTGTTGGTGCAGGAAATCACTTTTGCACTTGTATTAGTGTGGAAAAACCACTTTTAGCACTTGTGTTAGTGTTGAAAAACCACTTTTTGCACTTGTGTTAGTGTTGAAAAACCACTTTTCGCACTTGTGTTGGTGCAGGAAACCACTTCTGCACTTGTATTAGTGTGGAAAAAACACTTTTTGCACTTGTGATAGTGTTGAAAAACCACTTTTCGCACTTGTGTTAGTGTTAAAAAACCAATTTTCGCACTTGTGTTGGTGCAGGAAACCACTTTTGCACTTGTATTAGTGTGGAAAAAACACTTTTTGCACTTGTGATAGTGTTGAAAAACCACTTTTCGCACTTGTGTTAGTGTTGAAAAACCACTTTTCGCACTTGTGTTGGTGCAGGAAACCACCTTTGCACTTGTATTAGTGTGGAAAAACCACTTTTCGCACTTGTGTTAGTGTTGAAAAACCACTTTTTGCACTTGTGTTAGTGTTGAAAAACCACTTTTCGCACTTGTGTTGGTGCAGGAAACCACTTTTGCACTTGTATTAGTGTGGAAAAAACACTTTTTGCACTTGTGATAGTGTTGAAAAACCACTTTTCACACTTATATTTAGTGTTGAAAAACCACTTTTCGCACTTGTGTTAGTGTTGAAAAACCACTTTTCGCACTTGTGTTGGTGCAGGAAATCACATTTGCACTTGTATTAGTGTGGAAAAACCACTTTTCGCACTTGTGTTAGTGTTGAAAAACCACTTTTCGCACTTGTGTTAGTGTTGAAAAACCACTTTTCGCACTTGTGTTGGTGCAGGAAACCACTTCTGCACTTGTATTAGTGTGGAAAAAACACTTTTTGCACTTGTGATAGTGTTGAAAAACCACTTTTCGCACTTGTGTTAGTGTTGAAAAACCACTTTTCGCACTTGTGTTAGTGTTGAAAAACCACTTTTCGCACTTGTGTTGGTGCAGGAAATCACTTTTGCACTTGTATTAGTGTGGAAAAACCACTTTTAGCACTTGTGTTAGTGTTGAAAAACCACTTTTTGCACTTGTGTTAGTGTTGAAAAACCACTTTTCGCACTTGTGTTGGTGCAGGAAACCACTTCTGCACTTGTATTAGTGTGGAAAAAACACTTTTTGCACTTGTGATAGTGTTGAAAAACCACTTTTCGCACTTGTGTTAGTGTTAAAAAACCAATTTTCGCACTTGTGTTGGTGCAGGAAACCACTTTTGCACTTGTATTAGTGTGGAAAAAACACTTTTTGCACTGTGATAGTGTTGAAAAACCACTTTTCGCACTTGTGTTAGTGTTAAAAAACCAATTTTCGCACTTGTGTTGGTGCAGGAAACCACCTTTGTACTTGTAATAGTGTGGAAAAACCACCTTTCACACTTGTGTTAGTGTTGAAAAACCACTTTTCGCACTTGTGTGGGTGCAGGAAACCACTTTTGCACTTGTATTAGTGTGGAAAAAACACTTTTCGCACTTGTGTTAGTGTTGAAAACCCACTTTTCGCACTTGTGTTAGCGTTGAAAACTAACTTTTCGCACTTGTGTTAGTATTGAAAAACCACTTTTCGCACTTGTGTTAGTGTTGAAAACCCACTTTTCGCACTAGTGTTGGTGCAGGAAACCACTTTTGCACTTGTATTAGTGTGGAAAAAACACTTTTTGCACTTGTGATAGTGTTGAAAAACCACTTTTCGCACTTGTGATAGTGTTGAAAACCCACATTTCGCACATGTGTTAGTGAAGGAAACCACTTTTCGCACTTGTGTTGGTGCAGGAAACCACTTTTGCACTTGTATTAGTGTGGAAAAACACTTTGTGCACTTGTGATAGTGTTGAAAAACCACTTTTCGCACTTGTGTTAGTGTTGAAAAACCACTTTTCGCACTTGTGTTAGTGTTGAAAAACCACTTTTCACACTTGTGTTGGTGCAGTAAACCACTTTTGCACTTGTATTAGTGTGGAAAAAACACTTTTCGCACTTGTGTTAGTGTTGAAAAACCACTTTTCGCACTTGTGTTAGTGTTGAAAAACCACTTTTCGCACTTGTGTTAGTGTTGAAAAACCACTTTTCGCACTTGTGCTGGTGCAGGAAACCACTTTTGCACTTGTATTAGTGTGGAAAAAAGACTTTTTGCACTTGTGATAGTGTTGAAAAACCAATTTTCGCACTTGTATTAGTGTTGAAAAACCACTTTTCGCACTTGTGTTAGTGTTGAAAAACCACTTTTTGCACTTGTGTTGGTGCAGGAAATCACTTTTGCACTTGTATTAGTGTGGAAAAACCACTTTTAGCACTTGTGTTAGTGTTGAAAAACCACTTTTTGCACTTGTGTTAGTGTTGAAAAACCACTTTTCGCACTTGTGTTGGTGCAGGAAACCACTTCTGCACTTGTATTAGTGTGGAAAAAACACTTTTTGCACTTGTGATAGTGTTGAAAAACCACTTTTCGCACTTGTATTAGTGTTGAAAAACCACTTTTCGCACTTGTGTTAGTGTTGAAAAACCACTTTTTGCACTTGTGTTGGTGCAGGAAATCACTTTTGCACTTGTATTAGTGTGGAAAAACCACTTTTAGCACTTGTGTTAGTGTTGAAAAACCACTTTTTGCACTTGTGTTAGTGTTGAAAAACCACTTTTCGCACTTGTGTTGGTGCAGGAAACCACTTCTGCACTTGTATTAGTGTGGAAAAAACACTTTTTGCACTTGTGATAGTGTTGAAAAACCACTTTTCGCACTTGTGTTAGTGTTAAAAAACCAATTTTCGCACTTGTGTTGGTGCAGGAAACCACTTTTGCACTTGTATTAGTGTGGAAAAAACACTTTTTGCACTTGTGATAGTGTTGAAAAACCACTTTTCGCACTTGTGTTAGTGTTGAAAAACCACTTTTCGCACTTGTGTTGGTGCAGGAAACCACCTTTGCACTTGTATTAGTGTGGAAAAACCACTTTTTGCACTTGTGTTAGTGTTGAAAAACCACTTTTTGCACTTGTGTTAGTGTTGAAAAACCACTTTTCGCACTTGTGTTGGTGCAGGAAACCACTTTTGCACTTGTATTAGTGTGGAAAAAACACTTTTTGCACTTGTGATAGTGTTGAAAAACCACTTTTCACACTTATATTTAGTGTTGAAAAACCACTTTTCGCACTTGTGTTAGTGTTGAAAAACCACTTTTCGCACTTGTGTTGGTGCAGGAAATCACATTTGCACTTGTATTAGTGTGGAAAAACCACTTTTCGCACTTGTGTTAGTGTTGAAAAACCACTTTTCGCACTTGTGTTAGTGTTGAAAAACCACTTTTCGCACTTGTGTTGGTGCAGGAAACCACTTCTGCACTTGTATTAGTGTGGAAAAAACACTTTTTGCACTTGTGATAGTGTTGAAAAACCACTTTTCGCACTTGTGTTAGTGTTAAAAAACCAATTTTCGCACTTGTGTTGGTGCAGGAAACCACTTTTGCACTTGTATTAGTGTGGAAAAAACACTTTTTGCACTGTGATAGTGTTGAAAAACCACTTTTCGCACTTGTGTTAGTGTTAAAAAACCAATTTTCGCACTTGTGTTGGTGCAGGAAACCACTTTTGCACTTGTATTAGTGTGGAAAAACCACCTTTCACACTTGTGTTAGTGTTGAAAAACCACTTTTCGAACTTGTGTGGGTGCAGGAAACCACTTTTGCACTTGTATTAGTGTGGAAAAACACTTTTCGCACTTGTGTTAGTGTTGAAAAACCACTTTTCGCACTTGTGTTAGTGTTGAAAAACCACTTTTCGCACTTGTGTTGGTGCAGGAAACCACTTTTGCACTTGTATTAGTGTGGAAAAAACACTTTTTGCACTTGGGATAGTGTTGAAAAACCACTTTTCGCACTTGTGTTAGTGTTGAAAAACCACTTTTCGCACTTGTGTGGGTGCAGGAAACCACTTTTGCACTTGTATTAGTGTGGAAAAACCACTTTTCGCACTTGTGTTAGTGTTGAAAAACCACTTTTCGCACTTGTGTTAGTGTTGAAAAACCACTTTTCGCACTTGTGCTGGTGCAGGAAACCACTTTTGCACTTGTATTAGTGTGGAAAAAACACTTTTTGCACTTGTGATAGTGTTGAAAAACCACTTTTCGCACTTGTATTAGTGTTGAAAAACCACTTTTCGCACTTGTGTTAGTGTTGAAAAACCACTTTTTGCACTTGTGTTGGTGCAGGAAATCACTTTTGCACTTGTATTAGTGTGGAAAAACCACTTTTAGCACTTGTGTTAGTGTTGAAAAACCACTTTTTGCACTTGTGTTAGTGTTGAAAAACCACTTTTCGCACTTGTGTTGGTGCAGGAAACCACTTCTGCACTTGTATTAGTGTGGAAAAAACACTTTTTGCACTTGTGATAGTGTTGAAAAACCACTTTTCGCACTTGTGTTAGTGTTAAAAAACCAATTTTCGCACTTGTGTTGGTGCAGGAAACCACTTTTGCACTTGTATTAGTGTGGAAAAAACACTTTTTGCACTTGTGATAGTGTTGAAAAACCACTTTTCGCACTTGTGTTAGTGTTGAAAAACCACTTTTCGCACTTGTGTTGGTGCAGGAAACCACCTTTGCACTTGTATTAGTGTGGAAAAACCACTTTTCGCACTTGTGTTAGTGTTGAAAAACCACTTTTTGCACTTGTGTTAGTGTTGAAAAACCACTTTTCGCACTTGTGTTGGTGCAGGAAACCACTTTTGCACTTGTATTAGTGTGGAAAAAACACTTTTTGCACTTGTGATAGTGTTGAAAAACCACTTTTCACACTTATATTTAGTGTTGAAAAACCACTTTTCGCACTTGTGTTAGTGTTGAAAAACCACTTTTCGCACTTGTGTTAGTGTTGAAAAACCACTTTTCGCACTTGTGTTGGTGCAGGAAACCACTTCTGCACTTGTATTAGTGTGGAAAAACACTTTTCGCACTTGTGTGGGTGCAGGAAACCACTTTTGCACTTGTATTAGTGTGGAAAAACACTTTTCGCACTTGTGTTAGTGTTGAAAAACCACTTTTCGCACTTGTGTTAGTGTTGAAAAACCACTTTTCGCACTTGTGTTGGTGCAGGAAACCACTTCTGCACTTGTATTAGTGTGGAAAAACACTTTTCGCACTTGTGTTGGTGCAGGAAATCACATTTGCACTTGTATTAGTGTGGAAAAACCACTTTTCGCACTTGTGTTAGTGTTGAAAAACCACTTTTCGCACTTGTGTTAGTGTTGAAAAACCACTTTTCGCACTTGTGTTGGTGCAGGAAACCACTTCTGCACTTGTATTAGTGTGGAAAAACACTTTTCGCACTTGTGTTACTGTTGAAAAACCACTTTTCGCACTTGTGTTAGTGTTGAAAAACCACTTTTCGCACTTGTGTTGGTGCAGGAAACCACTTTTGCACTTGTATTAGTGTGGAAAAAACACTTTTTGCACTTGGGATAGTGTTGAAAAACCACTTTTCGCACTTGTGTTAGTGTTGAAAAACCACTTTTCGCACTTGTGTGGGTGCAGGAAACCACTTTTGCACTTGTATTAGTGTGGAAAAACCACTTTTCGCACTTGTGTTAGTGTTGAAAAACCACTTTTCGCACTTGTGTTAGTGTTGAAAAACCACTTTTCGCACTTGTGCTGGTGCAGGAAACCACTTTTGCACTTGTATTAGTGTGGAAAAAACACTTTTTGCACTTGTGATAGTGTTGAAAAACCACTTTTCGCACTTGTATTAGTGTTGAAAAACCACTTTTCGCACTTGTGTTAGTGTTGAAAAACCACTTTTTGCACTTGTGTTGGTGCAGGAAATCACTTTTGCACTTGTATTAGTGTGGAAAAACCACTTTTAGCACTTGTGTTAGTGTTGAAAAACCACTTTTTGCACTTGTGTTAGTGTTGAAAAACCACTTTTCGCACTTGTGTTGGTGCAGGAAACCACTTCTGCACTTGTATTAGTGTGGAAAAAACACTTTTTGCACTTGTGATAGTGTTGAAAAACCACTTTTCGCACTTGTGTTAGTGTTAAAAAACCAATTTTCGCACTTGTGTGGGTGCAGGAAACCACTTTTGCACTTGTATTAGTGTGGAAAAAACACTTTTTGCACTTGTGATAGTGTTGAAAAACCACTTTTCGCACTTGTGTTAGTGTTGAAAAACCACTTTTCGCACTTGTGTTGGTGCAGGAAACCACCTTTGCACTTGTATTAGTGTGGAAAAACCACTTTTCGCACTTGTGTTAGTGTTGAAAAACCACTTTTTGCACTTGTGTTAGTGTTGAAAAACCACTTTTCGCACTTGTGTTGGTGCAGGAAACCACTTTTGCACTTGTATTAGTGTGGAAAAAACACTTTTTTGCACTTGTGATAGTGTTGAAAAACCACTTTTCACACTTATATTTAGTGTTGAAAAACCACTTTTCGCACTTGTGTTAGTGTTGAAAAACCACTTTTCGCACTTGTGTTGGTGCAGGAAATCACATTTGCACTTGTATTAGTGTGGAAAAACCACTTTTCGCACTTGTGTTAGTGTTGAAAAACCACTTTTCGCACTTGTGTTAGTGTTGAAAAACCACTTTTCGCACTTGTGTTGGTGCAGGAACCACTTCTGCACTTGTATTAGTGTGGAAAAAACACTTTTTGCACTTGTGATAGTGTTGAAAAACCACTTTTCGCACTTGTGTTAGTGTTAAAAAACCAATTTTCGCACTTGTGTTGGTGCAGGAAACCACTTTTGCACTTGTATTAGTGTGGAAAAAACACTTTTTGCACTGTGATAGTGTTGAAAAACCACTTTTCGCACTTGTGTTAGTGTTAAAAAACCAATTTTCGCACTTGTGTTGGTGCAGGAAACCACTTTTGCACTTGTATTAGTGTGGAAAAACCACCTTTCACACTTGTGTTAGTGTTGAAAAACCACTTTTCGCACTTGTGTGGGTGCAGGAAACCACTTTTGCACTTGTATTAGTGTGGAAAAACACTTTTCACACTTGTGTTAGTGTTGAAAAACCACTTTTCGCACTTGTGTTAGTGTTGAAAAACCACTTTTCGCACTTGTGTTGGTGCAGGAAACCACTTTTGCACTTGTATTAGTGTGGAAAAAACACTTTTTGCACTTGGGATAGTGTTGAAAAACCACTTTTCGCACTTGTGTTAGTGTTGAAAAACCACTTTTCGCACTTGTGTGGGTGCAGGAAACCACTTTTGCACTTGTATTAGTGTGGAAAAACCACTTTTCGCACTTGTGTTAGTGTTGAAAAACCACTTTTCACACTTGTGTTAGTGTTGAAAAACCACTTTTCGCACTTGTGTTGGTGCAGTAAACCACTTTTGCACTTGTATTAGTGTGGAAAAAACACTTTTTGCACTTGTGATAGTGTTGAAAAACCACTTTTCGCACTTGTGTTAGTGTTGAAAAACCACTTTTCGCACTTGCGTTGGTGCAGGAAACCACTTTTGCACTTGTAGTAGTGTGGCAAAAACACTTTTTGCACTTGTGATAGTGTTGAAAAACCACTTTTCGCACCTGTGTTAGTGTTGAAAAACCACTTTTCGCACTTGTGATGGTGCAGGAAACCACTTTTGCACTTGTATTAGTGTGGAAAAAACACTTTTCGCACTTGTGTTGGTGTTGAAAAACCACTTTTCGCACTTGTGTTAGTGTTGAAAAACCACATTTCGCACTTGTGTTGGTGCAGGAAACCACTTTTGCACATGTATTAGTGTGGAAAAAACACTTTTTGCACTTGTGATAGTGTTGAAAAACCACTTTTCGCACTTGTGTTAGTGTTGAAAAACCACTTTTCGCACTTGTGTTGGTGCAGGAAACCACCTTTGCACTTGTATTAGTGTGGAAAAACCACTTTTTGCACTTGTGTTAGTGTTGAAAAACCACTTTTCGCACTTGTGTTGGTGCAGGAAACCACTTTTGCACTTGTATTAGTGTGGAAAAAACACTTTTTGCACTTGTGATAGTGTTGAAAAACCACTTTTCGCACTTGTGTTAGTGTTGAAAAACCACTTTTCGCACTTGTGTTGGTGCAGGAAACCACCTTTGCACTTGTATTAGTGTGGAAAAACCACTTTTCGCACTTGTGTTAGTGTTGAAAAACCACTTTTTGCACTTGTGTTAGTGTTGAAAAACCACTTTTCGCACTTGTGTTGGTGCAGGAAACCACTTTTGCACTTGTATTAGTGTGGAAAAAACACTTTTTGCACTTGTGATAGTGTTGAAAAACCACTTTTCACACTTATATTTAGTGTTGAAAAACCACTTTTCGCACTTGTGTTAGTGTTGAAAAACCACTTTTCGCACTTGTGTTGGTGCAGGAAATCACATTTGCACTTGTATTAGTGTGGAAAAACCACTTTTCGCACTTGTGTTAGTGTTGAAAAACCACTTTTCGCACTTGTGTTAGTGTTGAAAAACCACTTTTCGCACTTGTGTTGGTGCAGGAAACCACTTCTGCACTTGTATTAGTGTGGAAAAAACACTTTTTGCACTTGTGATAGTGTTGAAAAACCACTTTTCGCACTTGTGTTAGTGTTGAAAAACCACTTTTCGCACTTGTGTTAGTGTTGAAAAACCACTTTTCGCACTTGTGTTGGTGCAGGAAATCACTTTTGCACTTGTATTAGTGTGGAAAAACCACTTTTAGCACTTGTGTTAGTGTTGAAAAACCACTTTTTGCACTTGTGTTAGTGTTGAAAAACCACTTTTCGCACTTGTGTTGGTGCAGGAAACCACTTCTGCACTTGTATTAGTGTGGAAAAAACACTTTTTGCACTTGTGATAGTGTTGAAAAACCACTTTTCGCACTTGTGTTAGTGTTAAAAAACCAATTTTCGCACTTGTGTTGGTGCAGGAAACCACTTTTGCACTTGTATTAGTGTGGAAAAAACACTTTTTGCACTGTGATAGTGTTGAAAAACCACTTTTCGCACTTGTGTTAGTGTTAAAAAACCAATTTTCGCACTTGTGTTGGTGCAGGAAACCACCTTTGTACTTGTAATAGTGTGGAAAAACCACCTTTCACACTTGTGTTAGTGTTGAAAAACCACTTTTCGCACTTGTGTGGGTGCAGGAAACCACTTTTGCACTTGTATTAGTGTGGAAAAAACACTTTTCGCACTTGTGTTAGTGTTGAAAACCCACTTTTCGCACTTGTGTTAGCGTTGAAAACTAACTTTTCGCACTTGTGTTAGTATTGAAAAACCACTTTTCGCACTTGTGTTAGTGTTGAAAACCCACTTTTCGCACTTGTGTTGGTGCAGGAAACCACTTTTGCACTTGTATTAGTGTGGAAAAAACACTTTTTGCACTTGTGATAGTGTTGAAAAACCACTTTTCGCACTTGTGATAGTGTTGAAAACCCACATTTCGCACATGTGTTAGTGAAGGAAACCACTTTTCGCACTTGTGTTGGTGCAGGAAACCACTTTTGCACTTGTATTAGTGTGGAAAAACACTTTGTGCACTTGTGATAGTGTTGAAAAACCACTTTTCGCACTTGTGTTAGTGTTGAAAAACCACTTTTCGCACTTGTGTTAGTGTTGAAAAACCACTTTTCACACTTGTGTTGGTGCAGTAAACCACTTTTGCACTTGTATTAGTGTGGAAAAAACACTTTTCGCACTTGTGTTAGTGTTGAAAAACCACTTTTCGCACTTGTGTTAGTGTTGAAAAACCACTTTTCGCACTTGTGTTAGTGTTGAAAAACCACTTTTCGCACTTGTGCTGGTGCAGGAAACCACTTTTGCACTTGTATTAGTGTGGAAAAAACACTTTTTGCACTTGTGATAGTGTTGAAAAACCACTTTTCGCACTTGTATTAGTGTTGAAAAACCACTTTTCGCACTTGTGTTAGTGTTGAAAAACCAATTTTCGCACTTGTGTTGGTGCAGGAAACCACTTTTGCACTTGTATTAGTGTGGAAAAAACACTTTTTGCACTGTGATAGTGTTGAAAAACCACTTTTCGCACTTGTGTTAGTGTTAAAAAACCAATTTTCGCACTTGTGTTGGTGCAGGAAACCACCTTTGTACTTGTAATAGTGTGGAAAAACCACCTTTCACACTTGTGTTAGTGTTGAAAAACCACTTTTCGCACTTGTGTGGGTGCAGGAAACCACTTTTGCACTTGTATTAGTGTGGAAAAAACACTTTTCGCACTTGTGTTAGTGTTGAAAACCCACTTTTCGCACTTGTGTTAGCGTTGAAAACTAACTTTTCGCACTTGTGTTAGTATTGAAAAACCACTTTTCGCACTTGTGTTAGTGTTGAAAACCCACTTTTCGCACTTGTGTTGGTGCAGGAAACCACTTTTGCACTTGTATTAGTGTGGAAAAAACACTTTTTGCACTTGTGATAGTGTTGAAAAACCACTTTTCGCACTTGTGATAGTGTTGAAAACCCACATTTCGCACATGTGTTAGTGAAGGAAACCACTTTTCGCACTTGTGTTGGTGCAGGAAACCACTTTTGCACTTGTATTAGTGTGGAAAAACACTTTGTGCACTTGTGATAGTGTTGAAAAACCACTTTTCGCACTTGTGTTAGTGTTGAAAAACCACTTTTCGCACTTGTGTTAGTGTTGAAAAACCACTTTTCACACTTGTGTTGGTGCAGTAAACCACTTTTGCACTTGTATTAGTGTGGAAAAAACACTTTTCGCACTTGTGTTAGTGTTGAAAAACCACTTTTCGCACTTGTGTTAGTGTTGAAAAACCACTTTTCGCACTTGTGTTAGTGTTGAAAAACCACTTTTCGCACTTGTGCTGGTGCAGGAAACCACTTTTGCACTTGTATTAGTGTGGAAAAAACACTTTTTGCACTTGTGATAGTGTTGAAAAACCACTTTTCGCACTTGTATTAGTGTTGAAAAACCACTTTTCGCACTTGTGTTAGTGTTGAAAAACCACTTTTTGCACTTGTGTTGGTGCAGGAAATCACTTTTGCACTTGTATTAGTGTGGAAAAACCACTTTTAGCACTTGTGTTAGTGTTGAAAAACCACTTTTTGCACTTGTGTTAGTGTTGAAAAACCACTTTTCGCACTTGTGTTGGTGCAGGAAACCACTTCTGCACTTGTATTAGTGTGGAAAAAACACTTTTTGCACTTGTGATAGTGTTGAAAAACCACTTTTCGCACTTGTGTTAGTGTTAAAAAACCAATTTTCGCACTTGTGTTGGTGCAGGAAACCACTTTTGCACTTGTATTAGTGTGGAAAAAACACTTTTTGCACTTGTGATAGTGTTGAAAAACCACTTTTCGCACTTGTGTTAGTGTTGAAAAACCACTTTTCGCACTTGTGTTGGTGCAGGAAACCACCTTTGCACTTGTATTAGTGTGGAAAAACCACTTTTTGCACTTGTGTTAGTGTTGAAAAACCACTTTTTGCACTTGTGTTAGTGTTGAAAAACCACTTTTCGCACTTGTGTTGGTGCAGGAAACCACTTTTGCACTTGTATTAGTGTGGAAAAAACACTTTTTGCACTTGTGATAGTGTTGAAAAACCACTTTTCACACTTATATTTAGTGTTGAAAAACCACTTTTCGCACTTGTGTTAGTGTTGAAAAACCACTTTTCGCACTTGTGTTGGTGCAGGAAATCACATTTGCACTTGTATTAGTGTGGAAAAACCACTTTTCGCACTTGTGTTAGTGTTGAAAAACCACTTTTCGCACTTGTGTTAGTGTTGAAAAACCACTTTTCGCACTTGTGTTGGTGCAGGAAACCACTTCTGCACTTGTATTAGTGTGGAAAAAACACTTTTTGCACTTGTGATAGTGTTGAAAAACCACTTTTCGCACTTGTGTTAGTGTTAAAAAACCAATTTTCGCACTTGTGTTGGTGCAGGAAACCACTTTTGCACTTGTATTAGTGTGGAAAAAACACTTTTTGCACTGTGATAGTGTTGAAAAACCACTTTTCGCACTTGTGTTAGTGTTAAAAAACCAATTTTCGCACTTGTGTTGGTGCAGGAAACCACTTTTGCACTTGTATTAGTGTGGAAAAACCACCTTTAACACTTGTGTTAGTGTTGAAAAACCACTTTTCGCACTTGTGTGGGTGCAGGAAACCACTTTTGCACTTGTATTAGTGTGGAAAAACACTTTTCGCACTTGTGTTAGTGTTGAAAAACCACTTTTCGCACTTGTGTTAGTGTTGAAAAACCACTTTTCGCACTTGTGTTGGTGCAGGAAACCACTTTTGCACTTGTATTAGTGTGGAAAAAACACTTTTTGCACTTGGGATAGTGTTGAAAAACCACTTTTCGCACTTGTGTTAGTGTTGAAAAACCACTTTTCGCACTTGTGTGGGTGCAGGAAACCACTTTTGCACTTGTATTAGTGTGGAAAAACCACTTTTCGCACTTGTGTTAGTGTTGAAAAACCACTTTTCGCACTTGTGTTAGTGTTGAAAAACCACTTTTCGCACTTGTGCTGGTGCAGGAAACCACTTTTGCACTTGTATTAGTGTGGAAAAAACACTTTTTGCACTTGTGATAGTGTTGAAAAACCACTTTTCGCACTTGTATTAGTGTTGAAAAACCACTTTTCGCACTTGTGTTAGTGTTGAAAAACCACTTTTTGCACTTGTGTTGGTGCAGGAAATCACTTTTGCACTTGTATTAGTGTGGAAAAACCACTTTTAGCACTTGTGTTAGTGTTGAAAAACCACTTTTTGCACTTGTGTTAGTGTTGAAAAACCACTTTTCGCACTTGTGTTGGTGCAGGAAACCACTTCTGCACTTGTATTAGTGTGGAAAAAACACTTTTTGCACTTGTGATAGTGTTGAAAAACCACTTTTCGCACTTGTGTTAGTGTTAAAAAACCAATTTTCGCACTTGTGTTGGTGCAGGAAACCACTTTTGCACTTGTATTAGTGTGGAAAAAACACTTTTTGCACTTGTGATAGTGTTGAAAAACCACTTTTCGCACTTGTGTTAGTGTTGAAAAACCACTTTTCGCACTTGTGTTGGTGCAGGAAACCACCTTTGCACTTGTATTAGTGTGGAAAAACCACTTTTCGCACTTGTGTTAGTGTTGAAAAACCACTTTTTGCACTTGTGTTAGTGTTGAAAAACCACTTTTCGCACTTGTGTTGGTGCAGGAAACCACTTTTGCACTTGTATTAGTGTGGAAAAAACACTTTTTGCACTTGTGATAGTGTTGAAAAACCACTTTTCACACTTATATTTAGTGTTGAAAAACCACTTTTCGCACTTGTGTTAGTGTTGAAAAACCACTTTTCGCACTTGTGTTGGTGCAGGAAATCACATTTGCACTTGTATTAGTGTGGAAAAACCACTTTTCGCACTTGTGTTAGTGTTGAAAAACCACTTTTCGCACTTGTGTTAGTGTTGAAAAACCACTTTTCGCACTTGTGTTGGTGCAGGAAACCACTTCTGCACTTGTATTAGTGTGGAAAAAACACTTTTTGCACTTGTGATAGTGTTGAAAAACCACTTTTCGCACTTGTGTTAGTGTTAAAAAACCAATTTTCGCACTTGTGTTGGTGCAGGAAACCACTTTTGCACTTGTATTAGTGTGGAAAAAACACTTTTTGCACTGTGATAGTGTTGAAAAACCACTTTTCGCACTTGTGTTAGTGTTAAAAAACCAATTTTCGCACTTGTGTTGGTGCAGGAAACCACTTTTGCACTTGTATTAGTGTGGAAAAACCACCTTTCACACTTGTGTTAGTGTTGAAAAACCACTTTTCGCACTTGTGTGGGTGCAGGAAACCACTTTTGCACTTGTATTAGTGTGGAAAAACACTTTTCGCACTTGTGTTAGTGTTTAAAAACCACTTTTCGCACTTGTGTTAGTGTTGAAAAACCACTTTTCGCACTTGTGTTGGTGCAGGAAACCACTTTTGCACTTGTATTAGTGTGGAAAAAACACTTTTTGCACTTGGGATAGTGTTGAAAAACCACTTTTCGCACTTGTGTTAGTGTTGAAAAACCACTTTTCGCACTTGTGTGGGTGCAGGAAACCACTTTTGCACTTGTAGTAGTGTGGAAAAAACACTTTTTGCACTTGTGATGGTGTTGAAAAACCACTTTTCGCACCTGTGTTAGTGTTGAAAAACCACTTTTCGCACTTGTGATGGTGCAGGAAACCACTTTTGCACTTGTATTAGTGTGGAAAAAACACTTTTCGCACTTGTGTTGGTGTTGAAAAACCACTTTTCGCACTTGTGTTAGTGTTGAAAAACCACATTTCGCACTTGTGTTGGTGCAGGAAACCACTTTTGCACTTGTATTAGTGTGGAAAAAACACTTTTTGCACTTGTGATAGTGTTGAAAAACCACTTTTCGCACTTGTGTTAGTGTTGAAAAACCACTTTTCGCACTTGTGTTGGTGCAGGAAACCACCTTTGCACTTGTATTAGTGTGGAAAAACCACTTTTTGCACTTGTGTTAGTGTTGAAAAACCACTTTTCGCACTTGTGTTGGTGCAGGAAACCACTTTTGCACTTGTATTAGTGTGGAAAAAACACTTTTTGCACTTGTGATAGTGTTGAAAAACCACTTTTCGCACTTGTGTTAGTGTTGAAAAACCACTTTTCGCACTTGTGTTGGTGCAGGAAACCACCTTTGCACTTGTATTAGTGTGGAAAAACCACTTTTCGCACTTGTGTTAGTGTTGAAAAACCACTTTTTGCACTTGTGTTAGTGTTGAAAAACCACTTTTCGCACTTGTGTTGGTGCAGGAAACCACTTTTGCACTTGTATTAGTGTGGAAAAAACACTTTTTGCACTTGTGATAGTGTTGAAAAACCACTTTTCACACTTATATTTAGTGTTGAAAAACCACTTTTCGCACTTGTGTTAGTGTTGAAAAACCACTTTTCGCACTTGTGTTGGTGCAGGAAATCACATTTGCACTTGTATTAGTGTGGAAAAACCACTTTTCGCACTTGTGTTAGTGTTGAAAAACCACTTTTCGCACTTGTGTTAGTGTTGAAAAACCACTTTTCGCACTTGTGTTGGTGCAGGAAACCACTTCTGCACTTGTATTAGTGTGGAAAAAACACTTTTTGCACTTGTGATAGTGTTGAAAAACCACTTTTCGCACTTGTGTTAGTGTTGAAAAACCACTTTTCGCACTTGTGTTAGTGTTGAAAAACCACTTTTCGCACTTGTGTTGGTGCAGGAAATCACTTTTGCACTTGTATTAGTGTGGAAAAACCACTTTTAGCACTTGTGTTAGTGTTGAAAAACCACTTTTTGCACTTGTGTTAGTGTTGAAAAACCACTTTTCGCACTTGTGTTGGTGCAGGAAACCACTTCTGCACTTGTATTAGTGTGGAAAAAACACTTTTTGCACTTGTGATAGTGTTGAAAAACCACTTTTCGCACTTGTGTTAGTGTTAAAAAACCAATTTTCGCACTTGTGTTGGTGCAGGAAACCACTTTTGCACTTGTATTAGTGTGGAAAAAACACTTTTTGCACTGTGATAGTGTTGAAAAACCACTTTTCGCACTTGTGTTAGTGTTAAAAAACCAATTTTCGCACTTGTGTTGGTGCAGGAAACCACCTTTGTACTTGTAATAGTGTGGAAAAACCACCTTTCACACTTGTGTTAGTGTTGAAAAACCACTTTTCGCACTTGTGTGGGTGCAGGAAACCACTTTTGCACTTGTATTAGTGTGGAAAAAACACTTTTCGCACTTGTGTTAGTGTTGAAAACCCACTTTTCGCACTTGTGTTAGCGTTGAAAACTAACTTTTCGCACTTGTGTTAGTATTGAAAAACCACTTTTCGCACTTGTGTTAGTGTTGAAAACCCACATTTCGCACTTGTGTTGGTGCAGGAAACCACTTTTGCACTTGTATTAGTGTGGAAAAAACACTTTTTGCACTTGTGATAGTGTTGAAAAACCACTTTTCGCACTTGTGATAGTGTTGAAAACCCACATTTCGCACATGTGTTAGTGAAGGAAACCACTTTTCGCACTTGTGTTGGTGCAGGAAACCACTTTTGCACTTGTATTAGTGTGGAAAAACACTTTGTGCACTTGTGATAGTGTTGAAAAACCACTTTTCGCACTTGTGTTAGTGTTGAAAAACCACTTTTCGCACTTGTGTTAGTGTTGAAAAACCACTTTTCACACTTGTGTTGGTGCAGTAAACCACTTTTGCACTTGTATTAGTGTGGAAAAAACACTTTTCGCACTTGTGTTAGTGTTGAAAAACCACTTTTCGCACTTGTGTTAGTGTTGAAAAACCACTTTTCGCACTTGTGTTAGTGTTGAAAAACCACTTTTCGCACTTGTGCTGGTGCAGGAAACCACTTTTGCACTTGTATTAGTGTGGAAAAAACACTTTTTGCACTTGTGATAGTGTTGAAAAACCACTTTTCGCACTTGTATTAGTGTTGAAAAACCACTTTTCGCACTTGTGTTAGTGTTGAAAAACCACTTTTTGCACTTGTGTTGGTGCAGGAAATCACTTTTGCACTTGTATTAGTGTGGAAAAACCACTTTTAGCACTTGTGTTAGTGTTGAAAAACCACTTTTTGCACTTGTGTTAGTGTTGAAAAACCACTTTTCGCACTTGTGTTGGTGCAGGAAACCACTTCTGCACTTGTATTAGTGTGGAAAAAACACTTTTTGCACTTGTGATAGTGTTGAAAAACCACTTTTCGCACTTGTGTTAGTGTTAAAAAACCAATTTTCGCACTTGTGTTGGTGCAGGAAACCACTTTTGCACTTGTATTAGTGTGGAAAAAACACTTTTTGCACTTGTGATAGTGTTGAAAAACCACTTTTCGCACTTGTGTTAGTGTTGAAAAACCACTTTTCGCACTTGTGTTGGTGCAGGAAACCACCTTTGCACTTGTATTAGTGTGGAAAAACCACTTTTCGCACTTGTGTTAGTGTTGAAAAACCACTTTTTGCACTTGTGTTAGTGTTGAAAAACCACTTTTCGCACTTGTGTTGGTGCAGGAAACCACTTTTGCACTTGTATTAGTGTGGAAAAAACACTTTTTGCACTTGTGATAGTGTTGAAAAACCACTTTTCACACTTATATTTAGTGTTGAAAAACCACTTTTCGCACTTGTGTTAGTGTTGAAAAACCACTTTTCGCACTTGTGTTGGTGCAGGAAATCACATTTGCACTTGTATTAGTGTGGAAAAACCACTTTTCGCACTTGTGTTAGTGTTGAAAAACCACTTTTCGCACTTGTGTTAGTGTTGAAAAACCACTTTTCGCACTTGTGTTGGTGCAGGAAACCACTTCTGCACTTGTATTAGTGTGGAAAAAACACTTTTTGCACTTGTGATAGTGTTGAAAAACCACTTTTCGCACTTGTGTTAGTGTTGAAAAACCACTTTTCGCACTTGTGTTAGTGTTGAAAAACCACTTTTCGCACTTGTGTTGGTGCAGGAAATCACTTTTGCACTTGTATTAGTGTGGAAAAACCACTTTTAGCACTTGTGTTAGTGTTGAAAAACCACTTTTTGCACTTGTGTTAGTGTTGAAAAACCACTTTTCGCACTTGTGTTGGTGCAGGAAACCACTTCTGCACTTGTATTAGTGTGGAAAAAACACTTTTTGCACTTGTGATAGTGTTGAAAAACCACTTTTCGCACTTGTGTTAGTGTTAAAAAACCAATTTTCGCACTTGTGTTGGTGCAGGAAACCACTTTTGCACTTGTATTAGTGTGGAAAAAACACTTTTTGCACTGTGATAGTGTTGAAAAACCACTTTTCGCACTTGTGTTAGTGTTAAAAAACCAATTTTCGCACTTGTGTTGGTGCAGGAAACCACCTTTGTACTTGTAATAGTGTGGAAAAACCACCTTTCACACTTGTGTTAGTGTTGAAAAACCACTTTTCGCACTTGTGTGGGTGCAGGAAACCACTTTTGCACTTGTATTAGTGTGGAAAAAACACTTTTCGCACTTGTGTTAGTGTTGAAAACCCACTTTTCGCACTTGTGTTAGCGTTGAAAACTAACTTTTCGCACTTGTGTTAGTATTGAAAAACCACTTTTCGCACTTGTGTTAGTGTTGAAAACCCACTTTTCGCACTAGTGTTGGTGCAGGAAACCACTTTTGCACTTGTATTAGTGTGGAAAAAACACTTTTTGCACTTGTGATAGTGTTGAAAAACCACTTTTCGCACTTGTGATAGTGTTGAAAACCCACATTTCGCACATGTGTTAGTGAAGGAAACCACTTTTCGCACTTGTGTTGGTGCAGGAAACCACTTTTGCACTTGTATTAGTGTGGAAAAACACTTTGTGCACTTGTGATAGTGTTGAAAAACCACTTTTCGCACTTGTGTTAGTGTTGAAAAACCACTTTTCGCACTTGTGTTAGTGTTGAAAAACCACTTTTCACACTTGTGTTGGTGCAGTAAACCACTTTTGCACTTGTATTAGTGTGGAAAAAACACTTTTCGCACTTGTGTTAGTGTTGAAAAACCACTTTTCGCACTTGTGTTAGTGTTGAAAAACCACTTTTCGCACTTGTGTTAGTGTTGAAAAACCACTTTTCGCACTTGTGCTGGTGCAGGAAACCACTTTTGCACTTGTATTAGTGTGGAAAAAAGACTTTTTGCACTTGTGATAGTGTTGAAAAACCAATTTTCGCACTTGTATTAGTGTTGAAAAACCACTTTTCGCACTTGTGTTAGTGTTGAAAAACCACTTTTTGCACTTGTGTTGGTGCAGGAAATCACTTTTGCACTTGTATTAGTGTGGAAAAACCACTTTTAGCACTTGTGTTAGTGTTGAAAAACCACTTTTTGCACTTGTGTTAGTGTTGAAAAACCACTTTTCGCACTTGTGTTGGTGCAGGAAACCACTTCTGCACTTGTATTAGTGTGGAAAAAACACTTTTTGCACTTGTGATAGTGTTGAAAAACCACTTTTCGCACTTGTATTAGTGTTGAAAAACCACTTTTCGCACTTGTGTTAGTGTTGAAAAACCACTTTTTGCACTTGTGTTGGTGCAGGAAATCACTTTTGCACTTGTATTAGTGTGGAAAAACCACTTTTAGCACTTGTGTTAGTGTTGAAAAACCACTTTTTGCACTTGTGTTAGTGTTGAAAAACCACTTTTCGCACTTGTGTTGGTGCAGGAAACCACTTCTGCACTTGTATTAGTGTGGAAAAAACACTTTTTGCACTTGTGATAGTGTTGAAAAACCACTTTTCGCACTTGTGTTAGTGTTAAAAAACCAATTTTCGCACTTGTGTTGGTGCAGGAAACCACTTTTGCACTTGTATTAGTGTGGAAAAAACACTTTTTGCACTTGTGATAGTGTTGAAAAACCACTTTTCGCACTTGTGTTAGTGTTGAAAAACCACTTTTCGCACTTGTGTTGGTGCAGGAAACCACCTTTGCACTTGTATTAGTGTGGAAAAACCACTTTTTGCACTTGTGTTAGTGTTGAAAAACCACTTTTTGCACTTGTGTTAGTGTTGAAAAACCACTTTTCGCACTTGTGTTGGTGCAGGAAACCACTTTTGCACTTGTATTAGTGTGGAAAAAACACTTTTTGCACTTGTGATAGTGTTGAAAAACCACTTTTCACACTTATATTTAGTGTTGAAAAACCACTTTTCGCACTTGTGTTAGTGTTGAAAAACCACTTTTCGCACTTGTGTTGGTGCAGGAAATCACATTTGCACTTGTATTAGTGTGGAAAAACCACTTTTCGCACTTGTGTTAGTGTTGAAAAACCACTTTTCGCACTTGTGTTAGTGTTGAAAAACCACTTTTCGCACTTGTGTTGGTGCAGGAAACCACTTCTGCACTTGTATTAGTGTGGAAAAAACACTTTTTGCACTTGTGATAGTGTTGAAAAACCACTTTTCGCACTTGTGTTAGTGTTAAAAAACCAATTTTCGCACTTGTGTTGGTGCAGGAAACCACTTTTGCACTTGTATTAGTGTGGAAAAAACACTTTTTGCACTGTGATAGTGTTGAAAAACCACTTTTCGCACTTGTGTTAGTGTTAAAAAACCAATTTTCGCACTTGTGTTGGTGCAGGAAACCACTTTTGCACTTGTATTAGTGTGGAAAAACCACCTTTCACACTTGTGTTAGTGTTGAAAAACCACTTTTCGAACTTGTGTGGGTGCAGGAAACCACTTTTGCACTTGTATTAGTGTGGAAAAACACTTTTCGCACTTGTGTTAGTGTTGAAAAACCACTTTTCGCACTTGTGTTAGTGTTGAAAAACCACTTTTCGCACTTGTGTTGGTGCAGGAAACCACTTTTGCACTTGTATTAGTGTGGAAAAAACACTTTTTGCACTTGGGATAGTGTTGAAAAACCACTTTTCGCACTTGTGTTAGTGTTGAAAAACCACTTTTCGCACTTGTGTGGGTGCAGGAAACCACTTTTGCACTTGTATTAGTGTGGAAAAACCACTTTTCGCACTTGTGTTAGTGTTGAAAAACCACTTTTCGCACTTGTGTTAGTGTTGAAAAACCACTTTTCGCACTTGTGCTGGTGCAGGAAACCACTTTTGCACTTGTATTAGTGTGGAAAAAACACTTTTTGCACTTGTGATAGTGTTGAAAAACCACTTTTCGCACTTGTATTAGTGTTGAAAAACCACTTTTCGCACTTGTGTTAGTGTTGAAAAACCACTTTTTGCACTTGTGTTGGTGCAGGAAATCACTTTTGCACTTGTATTAGTGTGGAAAAACCACTTTTAGCACTTGTGTTAGTGTTGAAAAACCACTTTTTGCACTTGTGTTAGTGTTGAAAAACCACTTTTCGCACTTGTGTTGGTGCAGGAAACCACTTCTGCACTTGTATTAGTGTGGAAAAAACACTTTTTGCACTTGTGATAGTGTTGAAAAACCACTTTTCGCACTTGTGTTAGTGTTAAAAAACCAATTTTCGCACTTGTGTTGGTGCAGGAAACCACTTTTGCACTTGTATTAGTGTGGAAAAAACACTTTTTGCACTTGTGATAGTGTTGAAAAACCACTTTTCGCACTTGTGTTAGTGTTGAAAAACCACTTTTCGCACTTGTGTTGGTGCAGGAAACCACCTTTGCACTTGTATTAGTGTGGAAAAACCACTTTTCGCACTTGTGTTAGTGTTGAAAAACCACTTTTTGCACTTGTGTTAGTGTTGAAAAACCACTTTTCGCACTTGTGTTGGTGCAGGAAACCACTTTTGCACTTGTATTAGTGTGGAAAAAACACTTTTTGCACTTGTGATAGTGTTGAAAAACCACTTTTCACACTTATATTTAGTGTTGAAAAACCACTTTTCGCACTTGTGTTAGTGTTGAAAAACCACTTTTCGCACTTGTGTTAGTGTTGAAAAACCACTTTTCGCACTTGTGTTGGTGCAGGAAACCACTTCTGCACTTGTATTAGTGTGGAAAAACACTTTTCGCACTTGTGTGGGTGCAGGAAACCACTTTTGCACTTGTATTAGTGTGGAAAAACACTTTTCGCACTTGTGTTAGTGTTGAAAAACCACTTTTCGCACTTGTGTTAGTGTTGAAAAACCACTTTTCGCACTTGTGTTGGTGCAGGAAACCACTTCTGCACTTGTATTAGTGTGGAAAAACACTTTTCGCACTTGTGTTGGTGCAGGAAATCACATTTGCACTTGTATTAGTGTGGAAAAACCACTTTTCGCACTTGTGTTAGTGTTGAAAAACCACTTTTCGCACTTGTGTTAGTGTTGAAAAACCACTTTTCGCACTTGTGTTGGTGCAGGAAACCACTTCTGCACTTGTATTAGTGTGGAAAAACACTTTTCGCACTTGTGTTAGTGTTGAAAAACCACTTTTCGCACTTGTGTTAGTGTTGAAAAACCACTTTTCGCACTTGTGTTGGTGCAGGAAACCACTTTTGCACTTGTATTAGTGTGGAAAAAACACTTTTTGCACTTGGGATAGTGTTGAAAAACCACTTTTCGCACTTGTGTTAGTGTTGAAAAACCACTTTTCGCACTTGTGTGGGTGCAGGAAACCACTTTTGCACTTGTATTAGTGTGGAAAAACCACTTTTCGCACTTGTGTTAGTGTTGAAAAACCACTTTTCGCACTTGTGTTAGTGTTGAAAAACCACTTTTCGCACTTGTGCTGGTGCAGGAAACCACTTTTGCACTTGTATTAGTGTGGAAAAAACACTTTTTGCACTTGTGATAGTGTTGAAAAACCACTTTTCGCACTTGTATTAGTGTTGAAAAACCACTTTTCGCACTTGTGTTAGTGTTGAAAAACCACTTTTTGCACTTGTGTTGGTGCAGGAAATCACTTTTGCACTTGTATTAGTGTGGAAAAACCACTTTTAGCACTTGTGTTAGTGTTGAAAAACCACTTTTTGCACTTGTGTTAGTGTTGAAAAACCACTTTTCGCACTTGTGTTGGTGCAGGAAACCACTTCTGCACTTGTATTAGTGTGGAAAAAACACTTTTTGCACTTGTGATAGTGTTGAAAAACCACTTTTCGCACTTGTGTTAGTGTTAAAAAACCAATTTTCGCACTTGTGTTGGTGCAGGAAACCACTTTTGCACTTGTATTAGTGTGGAAAAAACACTTTTTGCACTTGTGATAGTGTTGAAAAACCACTTTTCGCACTTGTGTTAGTGTTGAAAAACCACTTTTCGCACTTGTGTTGGTGCAGGAAACCACCTTTGCACTTGTATTAGTGTGGAAAAACCACTTTTCGCACTTGTGTTAGTGTTGAAAAACCACTTTTTGCACTTGTGTTAGTGTTGAAAAACCACTTTTCGCACTTGTGTTGGTGCAGGAAACCACTTTTGCACTTGTATTAGTGTGGAAAAAACACTTTTTGCACTTGTGATAGTGTTGAAAAACCACTTTTCACACTTATATTTAGTGTTGAAAAACCACTTTTCGCACTTGTGTTAGTGTTGAAAAACCACTTTTCGCACTTGTGTTGGTGCAGGAAATCACATTTGCACTTGTATTAGTGTGGAAAAACCACTTTTCGCACTTGTGTTAGTGTTGAAAAACCACTTTTCGCACTTGTGTTAGTGTTGAAAAACCACTTTTCGCACTTGTGTTGGTGCAGGAACCACTTCTGCACTTGTATTAGTGTGGAAAAAACACTTTTTGCACTTGTGATAGTGTTGAAAAACCACTTTTCGCACTTGTGTTAGTGTTAAAAAACCAATTTTCGCACTTGTGTTGGTGCAGGAAACCACTTTTGCACTTGTATTAGTGTGGAAAAAACACTTTTTGCACTGTGATAGTGTTGAAAAACCACTTTTCGCACTTGTGTTAGTGTTAAAAAACCAATTTTCGCACTTGTGTTGGTGCAGGAAACCACTTTTGCACTTGTATTAGTGTGGAAAAACCACCTTTCACACTTGTGTTAGTGTTGAAAAACCACTTTTCGCACTTGTGTGGGTGCAGGAAACCACTTTTGCACTTGTATTAGTGTGGAAAAACACTTTTCACACTTGTGTTAGTGTTGAAAAACCACTTTTCGCACTTGTGTTAGTGTTGAAAAACCACTTTTCGCACTTGTGTTGGTGCAGGAAACCACTTTTGCACTTGTATTAGTGTGGAAAAAACACTTTTTGCACTTGGGATAGTGTTGAAAAACCACTTTTCGCACTTGTGTTAGTGTTGAAAAACCACTTTTCGCACTTGTGTGGGTGCAGGAAACCACTTTTGCACTTGTATTAGTGTGGAAAAACCACTTTTCGCACTTGTGTTAGTGTTGAAAAACCACTTTTCACACTTGTGTTAGTGTTGAAAAACCACTTTTCGCACTTGTGTTGGTGCAGTAAACCACTTTTGCACTTGTATTAGTGTGGAAAAAACACTTTTTGCACTTGTGATAGTGTTGAAAAACCACTTTTCGCACTTGTGTTAGTGTTGAAAAACCACTTTTCGCACTTGCGTTGGTGCAGGAAACCACTTTTGCACTTGTAGTAGTGTGGCAAAAACACTTTTTGCACTTGTGATAGTGTTGAAAAACCACTTTTCGCACCTGTGTTAGTGTTGAAAAACCACTTTTCGCACTTGTGATGGTGCAGGAAACCACTTTTGCACTTGTATTAGTGTGGAAAAAACACTTTTCGCACTTGTGTTGGTGTTGAAAAACCACTTTTCGCACTTGTGTTAGTGTTGAAAAACCACATTTCGCACTTGTGTTGGTGCAGGAAACCACTTTTGCACATGTATTAGTGTGGAAAAAACACTTTTTGCACTTGTGATAGTGTTGAAAAACCACTTTTCGCACTTGTGTTAGTGTTGAAAAACCACTTTTCGCACTTGTGTTGGTGCAGGAAACCACCTTTGCACTTGTATTAGTGTGGAAAAACCACTTTTTGCACTTGTGTTAGTGTTGAAAAACCACTTTTCGCACTTGTGTTGGTGCAGGAAACCACTTTTGCACTTGTATTAGTGTGGAAAAAACACTTTTTGCACTTGTGATAGTGTTGAAAAACCACTTTTCGCACTTGTGTTAGTGTTGAAAAACCACTTTTCGCACTTGTGTTGGTGCAGGAAACCACCTTTGCACTTGTATTAGTGTGGAAAAACCACTTTTCGCACTTGTGTTAGTGTTGAAAAACCACTTTTTGCACTTGTGTTAGTGTTGAAAAACCACTTTTCGCACTTGTGTTGGTGCAGGAAACCACTTTTGCACTTGTATTAGTGTGGAAAAAACACTTTTTGCACTTGTGATAGTGTTGAAAAACCACTTTTCACACTTATATTTAGTGTTGAAAAACCACTTTTCGCACTTGTGTTAGTGTTGAAAAACCACTTTTCGCACTTGTGTTGGTGCAGGAAATCACATTTGCACTTGTATTAGTGTGGAAAAACCACTTTTCGCACTTGTGTTAGTGTTGAAAAACCACTTTTCGCACTTGTGTTAGTGTTGAAAAACCACTTTTCGCACTTGTGTTGGTGCAGGAAACCACTTCTGCACTTGTATTAGTGTGGAAAAAACACTTTTTGCACTTGTGATAGTGTTGAAAAACCACTTTTCGCACTTGTGTTAGTGTTGAAAAACCACTTTTCGCACTTGTGTTAGTGTTGAAAAACCACTTTTCGCACTTGTGTTGGTGCAGGAAATCACTTTTGCACTTGTATTAGTGTGGAAAAACCACTTTTAGCACTTGTGTTAGTGTTGAAAAACCACTTTTTGCACTTGTGTTAGTGTTGAAAAACCACTTTTCGCACTTGTGTTGGTGCAGGAAACCACTTCTGCACTTGTATTAGTGTGGAAAAAACACTTTTTGCACTTGTGATAGTGTTGAAAAACCACTTTTCGCACTTGTGTTAGTGTTAAAAAACCAATTTTCGCACTTGTGTTGGTGCAGGAAACCACTTTTGCACTTGTATTAGTGTGGAAAAAACACTTTTTGCACTGTGATAGTGTTGAAAAACCACTTTTCGCACTTGTGTTAGTGTTAAAAAACCAATTTTCGCACTTGTGTTGGTGCAGGAAACCACCTTTGTACTTGTAATAGTGTGGAAAAACCACCTTTCACACTTGTGTTAGTGTTGAAAAACCACTTTTCGCACTTGTGTGGGTGCAGGAAACCACTTTTGCACTTGTATTAGTGTGGAAAAAACACTTTTCGCACTTGTGTTAGTGTTGAAAACCCACTTTTCGCACTTGTGTTAGCGTTGAAAACTAACTTTTCGCACTTGTGTTAGTATTGAAAAACCACTTTTCGCACTTGTGTTAGTGTTGAAAACCCACTTTTCGCACTTGTGTTGGTGCAGGAAACCACTTTTGCACTTGTATTAGTGTGGAAAAAACACTTTTTGCACTTGTGATAGTGTTGAAAAACCACTTTTCGCACTTGTGATAGTGTTGAAAACCCACATTTCGCACATGTGTTAGTGAAGGAAACCACTTTTCGCACTTGTGTTGGTGCAGGAAACCACTTTTGCACTTGTATTAGTGTGGAAAAACACTTTGTGCACTTGTGATAGTGTTGAAAAACCACTTTTCGCACTTGTGTTAGTGTTGAAAAACCACTTTTCGCACTTGTGTTAGTGTTGAAAAACCACTTTTCACACTTGTGTTGGTGCAGTAAACCACTTTTGCACTTGTATTAGTGTGGAAAAAACACTTTTCGCACTTGTGTTAGTGTTGAAAAACCACTTTTCGCACTTGTGTTAGTGTTGAAAAACCACTTTTCGCACTTGTGTTAGTGTTGAAAAACCACTTTTCGCACTTGTGCTGGTGCAGGAAACCACTTTTGCACTTGTATTAGTGTGGAAAAAACACTTTTTGCACTTGTGATAGTGTTGAAAAACCACTTTTCGCACTTGTATTAGTGTTGAAAAACCACTTTTCGCACTTGTGTTAGTGTTGAAAAACCACTTTTTGCACTTGTGTTGGTGCAGGAAATCACTTTTGCACTTGTATTAGTGTGGAAAAACCACTTTTAGCACTTGTGTTAGTGTTGAAAAACCACTTTTTGCACTTGTGTTAGTGTTGAAAAACCACTTTTCGCACTTGTGTTGGTGCAGGAAACCACTTCTGCACTTGTATTAGTGTGGAAAAAACACTTTTTGCACTTGTGATAGTGTTGAAAAACCACTTTTCGCACTTGTGTTAGTGTTAAAAAACCAATTTTCGCACTTGTGTTGGTGCAGGAAACCACTTTTGCACTTGTATTAGTGTGGAAAAAACACTTTTTGCACTTGTGATAGTGTTGAAAAACCACTTTTCGCACTTGTGTTAGTGTTGAAAAACCACTTTTCGCACTTGTGTTGGTGCAGGAAATCACATTTGCACTTGTATTAGTGTGGAAAAACCACTTTTCGCACTTGTGTTAGTGTTGAAAAACCACTTTTCGCACCTGTGTTAGTGTTGAAAAACCACTTTTCGCACTTGTGTTGGTGCAGGAAACCACTTCTGCACTTGTATTAGTGTGGAAAAAACACTTTTTGCACTTGTGATAGTGTTGAAAAACCACTTTTCGCACTTGTGTTAGTGTTGAAAAACCACTTTTCGCACTTGTGTTAGTGTTGAAAAACCACTTTTCGCACTTGTGTTGGTGCAGGAAATCACTTTTGCACTTGTATTAGTGTGGAAAAACCACTTTTAGCACTTGTGTTAGTGTTGAAAAACCACTTTTTGCACTTGTGTTAGTGTTGAAAAACCACTTTTCGCACTTGTGTTGGTGCAGGAAACCACTTCTGCACTTGTATTAGTGTGGAAAAAACACTTTTTGCACTTGTGATAGTGTTGAAAAACCACTTTTCGCACTTGTGTTAGTGTTAAAAAACCAATTTTCGCACTTGTGTTGGTGCAGGAAACCACTTTTGCACTTGTATTAGTGTGGAAAAAACACTTTTTGCACTGTGATAGTGTTGAAAAACCACTTTTCGCACTTGTGTTAGTGTTAAAAAACCAATTTTCGCACTTGTGTTGGTGCAGGAAACCACCTTTGTACTTGTAATAGTGTGGAAAAACCACCTTTCACACTTGTGTTAGTGTTGAAAAACCACTTTTCGCACTTGTGTGGGTGCAGGAAACCACTTTTGCACTTGTATTAGTGTGGAAAAAACACTTTTCGCACTTGTGTTAGTGTTGAAAACCCACTTTTCGCACTTGTGTTAGCGTTGAAAACTAACTTTTCGCACTTGTGTTAGTATTGAAAAACCACTTTTCGCACTTGTGTTAGTGTTGAAAACCCACTTTTCGCACTAGTGTTGGTGCAGGAAACCACTTTTGCACTTGTATTAGTGTGGAAAAAACACTTTTTGCACTTGTGATAGTGTTGAAAAACCACTTTTCGCACTTGTGATAGTGTTGAAAACCCACATTTCGCACATGTGTTAGTGAAGGAAACCACTTTTCGCACTTGTGTTGGTGCAGGAAACCACTTTTGCACTTGTATTAGTGTGGAAAAACACTTTGTGCACTTGTGATAGTGTTGAAAAACCACTTTTCGCACTTGTGTTAGTGTTGAAAAACCACTTTTCGCACTTGTGTTAGTGTTGAAAAACCACTTTTCACACTTGTGTTGGTGCAGTAAACCACTTTTGCACTTGTATTAGTGTGGAAAAAACACTTTTCGCACTTGTGTTAGTGTTGAAAAACCACTTTTCGCACTTGTGTTAGTGTTGAAAAACCACTTTTCGCACTTGTGTTAGTGTTGAAAAACCACTTTTCGCACTTGTGCTGGTGCAGGAAACCACTTTTGCACTTGTATTAGTGTGGAAAAAACACTTTTTGCACTTGTGATAGTGTTGAAAAACCACTTTTCGCACTTGTATTAGTGTTGAAAAACCACTTTTCGCACTTGTGTTAGTGTTGAAAAACCACTTTTTGCACTTGTGTTGGTGCAGGAAATCACTTTTGCACTTGTATTAGTGTGGAAAAACCACTTTTAGCACTTGTGTTAGTGTTGAAAAACCACTTTTTGCACTTGTGTTAGTGTTGAAAAACCACTTTTCGCACTTGTGTTGGTGCAGGAAACCACTTCTGCACTTGTATTAGTGTGGAAAAAACACTTTTTGCACTTGTGATAGTGTTGAAAAACCACTTTTCGCACTTGTGTTAGTGTTAAAAAACCAATTTTCGCACTGGTGTTGGTGCAGGAAACCACTTTTGCACTTGTATTAGTGTGGAAAAAACACTTTTTGCACTTGTGATAGTGTTGAAAAACCACTTTTCGCACTTGTGTTAGTGTTGAAAAACCACTTTTCGCACTTGTGTTGGTGCAGGAAACCACCTTTGCACTTGTATTAGTGTGGAAAAACCACTTTTTGCACTTGTGTTAGTGTTGAAAAACCACTTTTTGCACTTGTGTTAGTGTTGAAAAACCACTTTTCGCACTTGTGTTGGTGCAGGAAACCACTTTTGCACTTGTATTAGTGTGGAAAAAACACTTTTTGCACTTGTGATAGTGTTGAAAAACCACTTTTCACACTTATATTTAGTGTTGAAAAACCACTTTTCGCACTTGTGTTAGTGTTGAAAAACCACTTTTCGCACTTGTGTTGGTGCAGGAAATCACATTTGCACTTGTATTAGTGTGGAAAAACCACTTTTCGCACTTGTGTTAGTGTTGAAAAACCACTTTTCGCACTTGTGTTAGTGTTGAAAAACCACTTTTCGCACTTGTGTTGGTGCAGGAAACCACTTCTGCACTTGTATTAGTGTGGAAAAAACACTTTTTGCACTTGTGATAGTGTTGAAAAACCACTTTTCGCACTTGTGTTAGTGTTAAAAAACCAATTTTCGCACTTGTGTTGGTGCAGGAAACCACTTTTGCACTTGTATTAGTGTGGAAAAAACACTTTTTGCACTGTGATAGTGTTGAAAAACCACTTTTCGCACTTGTGTTAGTGTTAAAAAACCAATTTTCGCACTTGTGTTGGTGCAGGAAACCACTTTTGCACTTGTATTAGTGTGGAAAAACCACCTTTCACACTTGTGTTAGTGTTGAAAAACCACTTTTCGCACTTGTGTGGGTGCAGGAAACCACTTTTGCACTTGTATTAGTGTGGAAAAACACTTTCGCACTTGTGTTAGTGTTGAAAAACCACTTTTCGCACTTGTGTTAGTGTTGAAAAACCACTTTTCGCACTTGTGTTGGTGCAGGAAACCACTTTTGCACTTGTATTAGTGTGGAAAAAACACTTTTTGCACTTGGGATAGTGTTGAAAAACCACTTTTCGCACTTGTGTTAGTGTTGAAAAACCACTTTTCGCACTTGTGTGGGTGCAGGAAACCACTTTTGCACTTGTATTAGTGTGGAAAAACCACTTTTCGCACTTGTGTTAGTGTTGAAAAACCACTTTTCGCACTTGTGTTAGTGTTGAAAAACCACTTTTCGCACTTGTGCTGGTGCAGGAAACCACTTTTGCACTTGTATTAGTGTGGAAAAAACACTTTTTGCACTTGTGATAGTGTTGAAAAACCACTTTTCGCACTTGTATTAGTGTTGAAAAACCACTTTTCGCACTTGTGTTAGTGTTGAAAAACCACTTTTTGCACTTGTGTTGGTGCAGGAAATCACTTTTGCACTTGTATTAGTGTGGAAAAACCACTTTTAGCACTTGTGTTAGTGTTGAAAAACCACTTTTTGCACTTGTGTTAGTGTTGAAAAACCACTTTTCGCACTTGTGTTGGTGCAGGAAACCACTTCTGCACTTGTATTAGTGTGGAAAAAACACTTTTTGCACTTGTGATAGTGTTGAAAAACCACTTTTCGCACTTGTGTTAGTGTTAAAAAACCAATTTTCGCACTTGTGTTGGTGCAGGAAACCACTTTTGCACTTGTATTAGTGTGGAAAAAACACTTTTTGCACTTGTGATAGTGTTGAAAAACCACTTTTCGCACTTGTGTTAGTGTTGAAAAACCACTTTTCGCACTTGTGTTGGTGCAGGAAACCACCTTTGCACTTGTATTAGTGTGGAAAAACCACTTTTCGCACTTGTGTTAGTGTTGAAAAACCACTTTTTGCACTTGTGTTAGTGTTGAAAAACCACTTTTCGCACTTGTGTTGGTGCAGGAAACCACTTTTGCACTTGTATTAGTGTGGAAAAAACACTTTTTGCACTTGTGATAGTGTTGAAAAACCACTTTTCACACTTATATTTAGTGTTGAAAAACCACTTTTCGCACTTGTGTTAGTGTTGAAAAACCACTTTTCGCACTTGTGTTGGTGCAGGAAATCACATTTGCACTTGTATTAGTGTGGAAAAACCACTTTTCGCACTTGTGTTAGTGTTGAAAAACCACTTTTCGCACTTGTGTTAGTGTTGAAAAACCACTTTTCGCACTTGTGTTGGTGCAGGAAACCACTTCTGCACTTGTATTAGTGTGGAAAAAACACTTTTTGCACTTGTGATAGTGTTGAAAAACCACTTTTCGCACTTGTGTTAGTGTTAAAAAACCAATTTTCGCACTTGTGTTGGTGCAGGAAACCACTTTTGCACTTGTATTAGTGTGGAAAAAACACTTTTTGCACTGTGATAGTGTTGAAAAACCACTTTTCGCACTTGTGTTAGTGTTAAAAAACCAATTTTCGCACTTGTGTTGGTGCAGGAAACCACTTTTGCACTTGTATTAGTGTGGAAAAACCACCTTTCACACTTGTGTTAGTGTTGAAAAACCACTTTTCGCACTTGTGTGGGTGCAGGAAACCACTTTTGCACTTGTATTAGTGTGGAAAAACACTTTTCGCACTTGTGTTAGTGTTGAAAAACCACTTTTCGCACTTGTGTTAGTGTTGAAAAACCACTTTTCGCACTTGTGTTGGTTCAGGAAACCACTTTTGCACTTGTATTAGTGTGGAAAAAACACTTTTTGCACTTGGGATAGTGTTGAAAAACCACTTTTCGCACTTGTGTTAGTGTTGAAAAACCACTTTTCGCACTTGTGTGGGTGCAGGAAACCACTTTTGCACTTGTATTAGTGTGGAAAAACCACTTTTCACACTTGTGTTAGTGTTGAAAAACCACTTTTCACACTTGTGTTAGTGTTGAAAAACCACTTTTCGCACTTGTGTTGGTGCAGTAAACCACTTTTGCACTTGTATTAGTGTGGAAAAAACACTTTTTGCACTTGTGATAGTGTTGAAAAACCACTTTTCGCACTTGTGTTAGTGTTGAAAAACCACTTTTCGCACTTGTGTTGGTGCAGGAAACCACTTTTGCACTTGTAGTAGTGTGGAAAAAACACTTTTTGCACTTGTGATAGTGTTGAAAAACCACTTTTCGCACCTGTGTTAGTGTTGAAAAACCACTTTTCGCACTTGTGATGGTGCAGGAAACCACTTTTGCACTTGTATTAGTGTGGAAAAAACACTTTTCGCACTTGTGTTGGTGTTGAAAAACCACTTTTCGCACTTGTGTTAGTGTTGAAAAACCACATTTCGCACTTGTGTTGGTGCAGGAAACCACTTTTGCACTTGTATTAGTGTGGAAAAAACACTTTTTTGCACTTGTGATAGTGTTGAAAAACCACTTTTCGCACTTGTGTTAGTGTTGAAAAACCACTTTTCGCACTTGTGTTGGTGCAGGAAACCACCTTTGCACTTGTATTAGTGTGGAAAAACCATTTTTGCACTTGTGTTAGTGTTGAAAAACCACTTTTCGCACTTGTGTTGGTGCAGGAAACCACTTTTGCACTTGTATTAGTGTGGAAAAAACACTTTTTGCACTTGTGATAGTGTTGAAAAACCACTTTTCGCACTTGTGTTAGTGTTGAAAAACCACTTTTCGCACTTGTGTTGGTGCAGGAAACCACCTTTGCACTTGTATTAGTGTGGAAAAACCACTTTTCGCACTTGTGTTAGTGTTGAAAAACCACTTTTCGCACTTGTGTTGGTGCAGTAAACCACTTTTGCACTTGTATTAGTGTGGAAAAAACACTTTTTGCACTTGTGATAGTGTTGAAAAACCACTTTTCGCACTTGTGTTAGTGTTGAAAAACCACTTTTCGCACTTGTGTTGGTGCAGGAAACCACTTTTGCACTTGTAGTAGTGTGGAAAAAACACTTTTTGCACTTGTGATAGTGTTGAAAAACCACTTTTCGCACCTGTGTTAGTGTTGAAAAACCACTTTTCGCACTTGTGATGGTGCAGGAAACCACTTTTGCACTTGTATTAGTGTGGAAAAAACACTTTTCGCACTTGTGTTGGTGTTGAAAAACCACTTTTCGCACTTGTGTTAGTGTTGAAAAACCACATTTCGCACTTGTGTTGGTGCAGGAAACCACTTTTGCACTTGTATTAGTGTGGAAAAAACACTTTTTGCACTTGTGATAGTGTTGAAAAACCACTTTTCGCACTTGTGTTAGTGTTGAAAAACCACTTTTCGCACTTGTGTTGGTGCAGGAAACCACCTTTGCACTTGTATTAGTGTGGAAAAACCATTTTTGCACTTGTGTTAGTGTTGAAAAACCACTTTTCGCACTTGTGTTGGTGCAGGAAACCACTTTTGCACTTGTATTAGTGTGGAAAAAACACTTTTTGCACTTGTGATAGTGTTGAAAAACCACTTTTCGCACTTGTGTTAGTGTTGAAAAACCACTTTTCGCACTTGTGTTGGTGCAGGAAACCACCTTTGCACTTGTATTAGTGTGGAAAAACCACTTTTCGCACTTGTGTTAGTGTTGAAAAACCACTTTTTGCACTTGTGTTAGTGTTGAAAAACCACTTTTCGCACTTGTGTTGGTGCAGGAAACCACTTTTGCACTTGTATTAGTGTGGAAAAAACACTTTTTGCACTTGTGATAGTGTTGAAAAACCACTTTTCACACTTATATTTAGTGTTGAAAAACCACTTTTCGCACTTGTGTTAGTGTTGAAAAACCACTTTTCGCACTTGTGTTGGTGCAGGAAATCACATTTGCACTTGTATTAGTGTGGAAAAACCACTTTTCGCACTTGTGTTAGTGTTGAAAAACCACTTTTCGCACTTGTGTTAGTGTTGAAAAACCACTTTTCGCACTTGTGTTGGTGCAGGAAACCACTTCTGCACTTGTATTAGTGTGGAAAAAACACTTTTTGCACTTGTGATAGTGTTGAAAAACCACTTTTCGCACTTGTGTTAGTGTTGAAAAACCACTTTTCGCACTTGTGTTAGTGTTGAAAAACCACTTTTCGCACTTGTGTTGGTGCAGGAAATCACTTTTGCACTTGTATTAGTGTGGAAAAACCACTTTTAGCACTTGTGTTAGTGTTGAAAAACCACTTTTTGCACTTGTGTTAGTGTTGAAAAACCACTTTTCGCACTTGTGTTGGTGCAGGAAACCACTTCTGCACTTGTATTAGTGTGGAAAAAACACTTTTTGCACTTGTGATAGTGTTGAAAAACCACTTTTCGCACTTGTGTTAGTGTTAAAAAACCAATTTTCGCACTTGTGTTGGTGCAGGAAACCACTTTTGCACTTGTATTAGTGTGGAAAAAACACTTTTTGCACTGTGATAGTGTTGAAAAACCACTTTTCGCACTTGTGTTAGTGTTAAAAAACCAATTTTCGCACTTGTGTTGGTGCAGGAAACCACCTTTGTACTTGTAATAGTGTGGAAAAACCACCTTTCACACTTGTGTTAGTGTTGAAAAACCACTTTTCGCACTTGTGTGGGTGCAGGAAACCACTTTTGCACTTGTATTAGTGTGGAAAAAACACTTTTCGCACTTGTGTTAGTGTTGAAAACCCACTTTTCGCACTTGTGTTAGCGTTGAAAACTAACTTTTCGCACTTGTGTTAGTATTGAAAAACCACTTTTCGCACTTGTGTTAGTGTTGAAAACCCACTTTTCGCACTTGTGTTGGTGCAGGAAACCACTTTTGCACTTGTATTAGTGTGGAAAAAACACTTTTTGCACTTGTGATAGTGTTGAAAAACCACTTTTCGCACTTGTGATAGTGTTGAAAACCCACATTTCGCACATGTGTTAGTGAAGGAAACCACTTTTCGCACTTGTGTTGGTGCAGGAAACCACTTTTGCACTTGTATTAGTGTGGAAAAACACTTTGTGCACTTGTGATAGTGTTGAAAAACCACTTTTCGCACTTGTGTTAGTGTTGAAAAACCACTTTTCGCACTTGTGTTAGTGTTGAAAAACCACTTTTCACACTTGTGTTGGTGCAGTAAACCACTTTTGCACTTGTATTAGTGTGGAAAAAACACTTTTCGCACTTGTGTTAGTGTTGAAAAACCACTTTTCGCACTTGTGTTAGTGTTGAAAAACCACTTTTCGCACTTGTGTTAGTGTTGAAAAACCACTTTTCGCACTTGTGCTGGTGCAGGAAACCACTTTTGCACTTGTATTAGTGTGGAAAAAACACTTTTTGCACTTGTGATAGTGTTGAAAAACCACTTTTCGCACTTGTATTAGTGTTGAAAAACCACTTTTCGCACTTGTGTTAGTGTTGAAAAACCACTTTTTGCACTTGTGTTGGTGCAGGAAATCACTTTTGCACTTGTATTAGTGTGGAAAACCCACTTTTAGCACTTGTGTTAGTGTTGAAAAACCACTTTTTGCACTTGTGTTAGTGTTGAAAAACCACTTTTTGCACTTGTGTTGGTGCAGGAAATCACTTTTGCACTTGTATTAGTGTGGAAAACCCACTTTTAGCACTTGTGTTAGTGTTGAAAAACCACTTTTTGCACTTGTGTTAGTGTTGAAAAACCACTTTTCGCACTTGTGTTGGTGCAGGAAACCACTTCTGCACTTGTATTAGTGTGGAAAAAACACTTTTTGCACTTGTGATAGTGTTGAAAAACCACTTTTCACACTTATATTTAGTGTTGAAAAACCACTTTTCGCACTTGTGTTAGTGTTGAAAAACCACTTTTCGCACTTGTGTTGGTGCAGGAAATCACATTTGCACTTGTATTAGTGTGGAAAAACCACTTTTCGCACTTGTGTTAGTGTTGAAAAACCACTTTTCGCACTTGTGTTAGTGTTGAAAAACCACTTTTCGCACTTGTGTTGGTGCAGGAAACCACTTCTGCACTTGTATTAGTGTGGAAAAAACACTTTTTGCACTTGTGATAGTGTTGAAAAACCACTTTTCGCACTTGTGTTAGTGTTAAAAAACCAATTTTCGCACTTGTGTTGGTGCAGGAAACCACTTTTGCACTTGTATTAGTGTGGAAAAAACACTTTTTGCACTGTGATAGTGTTGAAAAACCACTTTTCGCACTTGTGTTAGTGTTAAAAAACCAATTTTCGCACTTGTGTTGGTGCAGGAAACCACTTTTGCACTTGTATTAGTGTGGAAAAACCACCTTTCACACTTGTGTTAGTGTTGAAAAACCACTTTTCGCACTTGTGTGGGTGCAGGAAACCACTTTTGCACTTGTATTAGTGTGGAAAAACACTTTTCGCACTTGTGTTAGTGTTGAAAAACCACTTTTCGCACTTGTGTTAGTGTTGAAAAACCACTTTTCGCACTTGTGTTGGTTCAGGAAACCACTTTTGCACTTGTATTAGTGTGGAAAAAACACTTTTTGCACTTGGGATAGTGTTGAAAAACCACTTTTCGCACTTGTGTTAGTGTTGAAAAACCACTTTTCGCACTTGTGTGGGTGCAGGAAACCACTTTTGCACTTGTATTAGTGTGGAAAAACCACTTTTCACACTTGTGTTAGTGTTGAAAAACCACTTTTCACACTTGTGTTAGTGTTGAAAAACCACTTTTCGCACTTGTGTTGGTGCAGTAAACCACTTTTGCACTTGTATTAGTGTGGAAAAAACACTTTTTGCACTTGTGATAGTGTTGAAAAACCACTTTTCGCACTTGTGTTAGTGTTGAAAAACCACTTTTCGCACTTGTGTTGGTGCAGGAAACCACTTTTGCACTTGTAGTAGTGTGGAAAAAACACTTTTTGCACTTGTGATAGTGTTGAAAAACCACTTTTCGCACCTGTGTTAGTGTTGAAAAACCACTTTTCGCACTTGTGATGGTGCAGGAAACCACTTTTGCACTTGTATTAGTGTGGAAAAAACACTTTTCGCACTTGTGTTGGTGTTGAAAAACCACTTTTCGCACTTGTGTTAGTGTTGAAAAACCACATTTCGCACTTGTGTTGGTGCAGGAAACCACTTTTGCACTTGTATTAGTGTGGAAAAAACACTTTTTGCACTTGTGATAGTGTTGAAAAACCACTTTTCGCACTTGTGTTAGTGTTGAAAAACCACTTTTCGCACTTGTGTTGGTGCAGGAAACCACCTTTGCACTTGTATTAGTGTGGAAAAACCATTTTTGCACTTGTGTTAGTGTTGAAAAACCACTTTTCGCACTTGTGTTGGTGCAGGAAACCACTTTTGCACTTGTATTAGTGTGGAAAAAACACTTTTTGCACTTGTGATAGTGTTGAAAAACCACTTTTCGCACTTGTGTTAGTGTTGAAAAACCACTTTTCGCACTTGTGTTGGTGCAGGAAACCACCTTTGCACTTGTATTAGTGTGGAAAAACCACTTTTCGCACTTGTGTTAGTGTTGAAAAACCACTTTTCGCACTTGTGTTGGTGCAGTAAACCACTTTTGCACTTGTATTAGTGTGGAAAAAACACTTTTTGCACTTGTGATAGTGTTGAAAAACCACTTTTCGCACTTGTGTTAGTGTTGAAAAACCACTTTTCGCACTTGTGTTGGTGCAGGAAACCACTTTTGCACTTGTAGTAGTGTGGAAAAAACACTTTTTGCACTTGTGATAGTGTTGAAAAACCACTTTTCGCACCTGTGTTAGTGTTGAAAAACCACTTTTCGCACTTGTGATGGTGCAGGAAACCACTTTTGCACTTGTATTAGTGTGGAAAAAACACTTTTCGCACTTGTGTTGGTGTTGAAAAACCACTTTTCGCACTTGTGTTAGTGTTGAAAAACCACATTTCGCACTTGTGTTGGTGCAGGAAACCACTTTTGCACTTGTATTAGTGTGGAAAAAACACTTTTTGCACTTGTGATAGTGTTGAAAAACCACTTTTCGCACTTGTGTTAGTGTTGAAAAACCACTTTTCGCACTTGTGTTGGTGCAGGAAACCACCTTTGCACTTGTATTAGTGTGGAAAAACCATTTTTGCACTTGTGTTAGTGTTGAAAAACCACTTTTCGCACTTGTGTTGGTGCAGGAAACCACTTTTGCACTTGTATTAGTGTGGAAAAAACACTTTTTGCACTTGTGATAGTGTTGAAAAACCACTTTTCGCACTTGTGTTAGTGTTGAAAAACCACTTTTCGCACTTGTGTTGGTGCAGGAAACCACCTTTGCACTTGTATTAGTGTGGAAAAACCACTTTTCGCACTTGTGTTAGTGTTGAAAAACCACTTTTTGCACTTGTGTTAGTGTTGAAAAACCACTTTTCGCACTTGTGTTGGTGCAGGAAACCACTTTTGCACTTGTATTAGTGTGGAAAAAACACTTTTTGCACTTGTGATAGTGTTGAAAAACCACTTTTCACACTTATATTTAGTGTTGAAAAACCACTTTTCGCACTTGTGTTAGTGTTGAAAAACCACTTTTCGCACTTGTGTTGGTGCAGGAAATCACATTTGCACTTGTATTAGTGTGGAAAAACCACTTTTCGCACTTGTGTTAGTGTTGAAAAACCACTTTTCGCACTTGTGTTAGTGTTGAAAAACCACTTTTCGCACTTGTGTTGGTGCAGGAAACCACTTCTGCACTTGTATTAGTGTGGAAAAAACACTTTTTGCACTTGTGATAGTGTTGAAAAACCACTTTTCGCACTTGTGTTAGTGTTGAAAAACCACTTTTCGCACTTGTGTTAGTGTTGAAAAACCACTTTTCGCACTTGTGTTGGTGCAGGAAATCACTTTTGCACTTGTATTAGTGTGGAAAAACCACTTTTAGCACTTGTGTTAGTGTTGAAAAACCACTTTTTGCACTTGTGTTAGTGTTGAAAAACCACTTTTCGCACTTGTGTTGGTGCAGGAAACCACTTCTGCACTTGTATTAGTGTGGAAAAAACACTTTTTGCACTTGTGATAGTGTTGAAAAACCACTTTTCGCACTTGTGTTAGTGTTAAAAAACCAATTTTCGCACTTGTGTTGGTGCAGGAAACCACTTTTGCACTTGTATTAGTGTGGAAAAAACACTTTTTGCACTGTGATAGTGTTGAAAAACCACTTTTCGCACTTGTGTTAGTGTTAAAAAACCAATTTTCGCACTTGTGTTGGTGCAGGAAACCACCTTTGTACTTGTAATAGTGTGGAAAAACCACCTTTCACACTTGTGTTAGTGTTGAAAAACCACTTTTCGCACTTGTGTGGGTGCAGGAAACCACTTTTGCACTTGTATTAGTGTGGAAAAAACACTTTTCGCACTTGTGTTAGTGTTGAAAACCCACTTTTCGCACTTGTGTTAGCGTTGAAAACTAACTTTTCGCACTTGTGTTAGTATTGAAAAACCACTTTTCGCACTTGTGTTAGTGTTGAAAACCCACTTTTCGCACTTGTGTTGGTGCAGGAAACCACTTTTGCACTTGTATTAGTGTGGAAAAAACACTTTTTGCACTTGTGATAGTGTTGAAAAACCACTTTTCGCACTTGTGATAGTGTTGAAAACCCACATTTCGCACATGTGTTAGTGAAGGAAACCACTTTTCGCACTTGTGTTGGTGCAGGAAACCACTTTTGCACTTGTATTAGTGTGGAAAAACACTTTGTGCACTTGTGATAGTGTTGAAAAACCACTTTTCGCACTTGTGTTAGTGTTGAAAAACCACTTTTCGCACTTGTGTTAGTGTTGAAAAACCACTTTTCACACTTGTGTTGGTGCAGTAAACCACTTTTGCACTTGTATTAGTGTGGAAAAAACACTTTTCGCACTTGTGTTAGTGTTGAAAAACCACTTTTCGCACTTGTGTTAGTGTTGAAAAACCACTTTTCGCACTTGTGTTAGTGTTGAAAAACCACTTTTCGCACTTGTGCTGGTGCAGGAAACCACTTTTTCACTTGTATTAGTGTGGAAAAAACACTTTTTGCACTTGTGATAGTGTTGAAAAACCACTTTTCGCACTTGTATTAGTGTTGAAAAACCACTTTTCGCACTTGTGTTAGTGTTGAAAAACCACTTTTTGCACTTGTGTTGGTGCAGGAAATCACTTTTGCACTTGTATTAGTGTGGAAAACCCACTTTTAGCACTTGTGTTAGTGTTGAAAAACCACTTTTTGCACTTGTGTTAGTGTTGAAAAACCACTTTTCGCACTTGTGTTGGTGCAGGAAACCACTTCTGCACTTGTATTAGTGTGGAAAAAACACTTTTTGCACTTGTGATAGTGTTGAAAAACCAATTTTCGCACTTGTGTTAGTGTTAAAAAACCAATTTTCGCACTTGTGTTGGTGCAGGAAACCACTTTTGCACTTGTATTAGTGTGGAAAAAACACTTTTTGCACTTATGATAGTGTTGAAAAACCACTTTTCACACTTATATTTAGTGTTGAAAAACCACTTTTCGCACTTGTGTTAGTGTTGAAAAACCACTTTTCGCACTTGTGTTGGTGCAGGAAATCACATTTGCACTTGTATTAGTGTGGAAAAACCACTTTTCGCACTTGTGTTAGTGTTGAAAAACCACTTTTCGCACTTGTGTTAGTGTTGAAAAACCACTTTTCGCACTTGTGTTGGTGCAGGAAACCACTTCTGCACTTGTATTAGTGTGGAAAAAACACTTTTTGCACTTGTGATAGTGTTGAAAAACCACTTTTCGCACTTGTGTTAGTGTTGAAAAACCACTTTTCGCACTTGTGTTAGTGTTGAAAAACCACTTTTCGCACTTGTGCTGGTGCAGGAAACCACTTTTGCACTTGTATTAGTGTGGAAAAAACACTTTTTGCACTTGTGATAGTGTTGAAAAACCACTTTTCGCACTTGTATTAGTGTTGAAAAACCACTTTTCGCACTTGTGTTAGTGTTGAAAAACCACTTTTTGCACTTGTGTTGGTGCAGGAAATCACTTTTGCACTTGTATTAGTGTGGAAAAACCACTTTTAGCACTTGTGTTAGTGTTGAAAAACCACTTTTTGCACTTGTGTTAGTGTTGAAAAACCACTTTTCGCACTTGTGTTGGTGCAGGAAACCACTTCTGCACTTGTATTAGTGTGGAAAAAACACTTTTTGCACTTGTGATAGTGTTGAAAAACCACTTTTCGCACTTGTGTTAGTGTTAAAAAACCAATTTTCGCACTTGTGTTGGTGCAGGAAACCACTTTTGCACTTGTATTAGTGTGGAAAAAACACTTTTTGCACTTGTGATAGTGTTGAAAAACCACTTTTCACACTTATATTTAGTGTTGAAAAACCACTTTTCGCACTTGTGTTAGTGTTGAAAAACCACTTTTCGCACTTGTGTTGGTGCAGGAAATCACATTTGCACTTGTATTAGTGTGGAAAAACCACTTTTCGCACTTGTGTTAGTGTTGAAAAACCACTTTTCGCACTTGTGTTAGTGTTGAAAAACCACTTTTCGCACTTGTGTTGGTGCAGGAAACCACTTCTGCACTTGTATTAGTGTGGAAAAAACACTTTTTGCACTTGTGATAGTGTTGAAAAACCACTTTTCGCACTTGTGTTAGTGTTGAAAAACCACTTTTCGCACTTGTGTTAGTGTTGAAAAACCACTTTTCGCACTTGTGTTGGTGCAGGAAATCACTTTTGCACTTGTATTAGTGTGGAAAAACCACTTTTAGCACTTGTGTTAGTGTTGAAAAACCACTTTTTGCACTTGTGTTAGTGTTGAAAAACCACTTTTCGCACTTGTGTTGGTGCAGGAAACCACTTCTGCACTTGTATTAGTGTGGAAAAAACACTTTTTGCACTTGTGATAGTGTTGAAAAACCACTTTTCGCACTTGTGTTAGTGTTAAAAAACCAATTTTCGCACTTGTGTTGGTGCAGGAAACCACTTTTGCACTTGTATTAGTGTGGAAAAAACACTTTTTGCACTGTGATAGTGTTGAAAAACCACTTTTCGCACTTGTGTTAGTGTTAAAAAACCAATTTTCGCACTTGTGTTGGTGCAGGCAACCACCTTTGTACTTGTAATAGTGTGGAAAAACCACCTTTCACACTTGTGTTAGTGTTGAAAAACCACTTTTCGCACTTGTGTGGGTGCAGGAAACCACTTTTGCACTTGTATTAGTGTGGAAAAAACACTTTTCGCACTTGTGTTAGTGTTGAAAACCCACTTTTCGCACTTGTGTTAGCGTTGAAAACTAACTTTTCGCACTTGTGTTAGTATTGAAAAACCACTTTTCGCACTTGTGTTAGTGTTGAAAACCCACTTTTCGCACTTGTGTTGGTGCAGGAAACCACTTTTGCACTTGTATTAGTGTGGAAAAAACACTTTTTGCACTTGTGATAGTGTTGAAAAACCACTTTTCGCACTTGTGATAGTGTTGAAAACCCACATTTCGCACATGTGTTAGTGAAGGAAACCACTTTTCGCACTTGTGTTGGTGCAGGAAACCACTTTTGCACTTGTATTAGTGTGGAAAAACACTTTGTGCACTTGTGATAGTGTTGAAAAACCACTTTTCGCACTTGTGTTAGTGTTGAAAAACCACTTTTCGCACTTGTGTTAGTGTTGAAAAACCACTTTTCACACTTGTGTTGGTGCAGTAAACCACTTTTGCACTTGTATTAGTGTGGAAAAAACACTTTTCGCACTTGTGTTAGTGTTGAAAAACCACTTTTCGCACTTGTGTTAGTGTTGAAAAACCACTTTTCGCACTTGTGTTAGTGTTGAAAAACCACTTTTCGCACTTGTGCTGGTGCAGGAAACCACTTTTGCACTTGTATTAGTGTGGAAAAAACACTTTTTGCACTTGTGATAGTGTTGAAAAACCACTTTTCGCACTTGTATTAGTGTTGAAAAACCACTTTTCGCACTTGTGTTAGTGTTGAAAAACCACTTTTTGCACTTGTGTTGGTGCAGGAAATCACTTTTGCACTTGTATTAGTGTGGAAAACCCACTTTTAGCACTTGTGTTAGTGTTGAAAAACCACTTTTTGCACTTGTGTTAGTGTTGAAAAACCACTTTTCGCACTTGTGTTGGTGCAGGAAACCACTTCTGCACTTGTATTAGTGTGGAAAAAACACTTTTTGCACTTGTGATAGTGTTGAAAAACCACTTTTCGCACTTGTGTTAGTGTTAAAAAACCAATTTTCGCACTTGTGTTGGTGCAGGAAACCACTTTTGCACTTGTATTAGTGTGGAAAAAACACTTTTTGCACTTATGATAGTGTTGAAAAACCACTTTTCACACTTATATTTAGTGTTGAAAAACCACTTTTCGCACTTGTGTTAGTGTTGAAAAACCACTTTTCGCACTTGTGTTGGTGCAGGAAATCACATTTGCACTTGTATTAGTGTGGAAAAACCACTTTTCGCACTTGTGTTAGTGTTGAAAAACCACTTTTCGCACTTGTGTTAGTGTTGAAAAACCACTTTTCGCACTTGTGTTGGTGCAGGAAACCACTTCTGCACTTGTATTAGTGTGGAAAAAACACTTTTTGCACTTGTGATAGTGTTGAAAAACCACTTTTCGCACTTGTGTTAGTGTTGAAAAACCACTTTTCGCACTTGTGTTAGTGTTGAAAAACCACTTTTCGCACTTGTGCTGGTGCAGGAAACCACTTTTGCACTTGTATTAGTGTGGAAAAAACACTTTTTGCACTTGTGATAGTGTTGAAAAACCACTTTTCGCACTTGTATTAGTGTTGAAAAACCACTTTTCGCACTTGTGTTAGTGTTGAAAAACCACTTTTTGCACTTGTGTTGGTGCAGGAAATCACTTTTGCACTTGTATTAGTGTGGAAAAACCACTTTTAGCACTTGTGTTAGTGTTGAAAAACCACTTTTTGCACTTGTGTTAGTGTTGAAAAACCACTTTTCGCACTTGTGTTGGTGCAGGAAACCACTTCTGCACTTGTATTAGTGTGGAAAAAACACTTTTTGCACTTGTGATAGTGTTGAAAAACCACTTTTCGCACTTGTGTTAGTGTTAAAAAACCAATTTTCGCACTTGTGTTGGTGCAGGAAACCACTTTTGCACTTGTATTAGTGTGGAAAAAACACTTTTTGCACTTGTGATAGTGTTGAAAAACCACTTTTCACACTTATATTTAGTGTTGAAAAACCACTTTTCGCACTTGTGTTAGTGTTGAAAAACCACTTTTCGCACTTGTGTTGGTGCAGGAAATCACATTTGCACTTGTATTAGTGTGGAAAAACCACTTTTCGCACTTGTGTTAGTGTTGAAAAACCACTTTTCGCACTTGTGTTAGTGTTGAAAAACCACTTTTCGCACTTGTGTTGGTGCAGGAAACCACTTCTGCACTTGTATTAGTGTGGAAAAAACACTTTTTGCACTTGTGATAGTGTTGAAAAACCACTTTTCGCACTTGTGTTAGTGTTGAAAAACCACTTTTCGCACTTGTGTTAGTGTTGAAAAACCACTTTTCGCACTTGTGTTGGTGCAGGAAATCACTTTTGCACTTGTATTAGTGTGGAAAAACCACTTTTAGCACTTGTGTTAGTGTTGAAAAACCACTTTTTGCACTTGTGTTAGTGTTGAAAAACCACTTTTCGCACTTGTGTTGGTGCAGGAAACCACTTCTGCACTTGTATTAGTGTGGAAAAAACACTTTTTGCACTTGTGATAGTGTTGAAAAACCACTTTTCGCACTTGTGTTAGTGTTAAAAAACCAATTTTCGCACTTGTGTTGGTGCAGGAAACCACTTTTGCACTTGTATTAGTGTGGAAAAAACACTTTTTGCACTGTGATAGTGTTGAAAAACCACTTTTCGCACTTGTGTTAGTGTTAAAAAACCAATTTTCGCACTTGTGTTGGTGCAGGAAACCACCTTTGTACTTGTAATAGTGTGGAAAAACCACCTTTCACACTTGTGTTAGTGTTGAAAAACCACTTTTCGCACTTGTGTGGGTGCAGGAAATCACATTTGCACTTGTATTAGTGTGGAAAAACCACTTTTCGCACTTGTGTTAGTGTTGAAAAACCACTTTTCGCATTTGTGTTAGTGTTGAAAAACCACTTTTCGCACTTGTGTTGGTGCAGGAAACCACTTCTGCACTTGTATTAGTGTGGAAAAAACACTTTTTGCACTTGTGATAGTGTTGAAAAACCACTTTTCGCACTTGTGTTAGTGTTGAAAAACCACTTTTCGCACTTGTGTTAGTGTTGAAAAACCACTTTTCGCACTTGTGTTGGTGCAGGAAATCACTTTTGCACTTGTATTAGTGTGGAAAAACCACTTTTAGCACTTGTGTTAGTGTTGAAAAACCACTTTTTGCACTTGTGTTAGTGTTGAAAAACCACTTTTCGCACTTGTGTTGGTGCAGGAAACCACTTCTGCACTTGTATTAGTGTGGAAAAAACACTTTTTGCACTTGTGATAGTGTTGAAAAACCACTTTTCGCACTTGTGTTAGTGTTAAAAAACCAATTTTCGCACTTGTGTTGGTGCAGGAAACCACTTTTGCACTTGTATTAGTGTGGAAAAAACACTTTTTGCACTGTGATAGTGTTGAAAAACCACTTTTCGCACTTGTGTTAATGTTAAAAAACCAATTTTCGCACTTGTGTTGGTGCAGGAAACCACCTTTGTACTTGTAATAGTGTGGAAAAACCACCTTTCACACTTGTGTTAGTGTTGAAAAACCACTTTTCGCACTTGTGTGGGTGCAGGAAACCACTTTTGCACTTGTATTAGTGTGGAAAAAACACTTTTCGCACTTGTGTTAGTGTTGAAAACCCACTTTTCGCACTTGTGTTAGCGTTGAAAACTAACTTTTCGCACTTGTGTTAGTATTGAAAAACCACTTTTCGCACTTGTGTTAGTGTTGAAAACCCACTTTTCGCACTTGTGTTGGTGCAGGAAACCACTTTTGCACTTGTATTAGTGTGGAAAAAACACTTTTTGCACTGTGATAGTGTTGAAAAACCACTTTTCGCACTTGTGTTAGTGTTAAAAAACCAATTTTCGCACTTGTGTTGGTGCAGGAAACCACTTTTGCACTTGTATTAGTGTGGAAAAACCACCTTTCACACTTGTGTTAGTGTTGAAAAACCACTTTTCGCACTTGTGTGGGTGCAGGAAACCACTTTTGCACTTGTATTAGTGTGGAAAAACACTTTTCGCACTTGTGTTAGTGTTGAAAAACCACTTTTCGCACTTGTGTTAGTGTTGAAAAACCACTTTTCGCACTTGTGTTGGTGCAGGAAACCACTTTTGCACTTGTATTAGTGTGGAAAAAACACTTTTTGCACTTGGGATAGTGTTGAAAAACCACTTTTCGCACTTGTGTTAGTGTTGAAAAACCACTTTTCGCACTTGTGTGGGTGCAGGAAACCACTTTTGCACTTGTATTAGTGTGGAAAAACCACTTTTCGCACTTGTGTTAGTGTTGAAAAACCACTTTTCGCACTTGTGTTAGTGTTGAAAAACCACTTTTCGCACTTGTGCTGGTGCAGGAAACCACTTTTGCACTTGTATTAGTGTGGAAAAAACACTTTTTGCACTTGTGATAGTGTTGAAAAACCACTTTTCGCACTTGTATTAGTGTTGAAAAACCACTTTTCGCACTTGTGTTAGTGTTGAAAAACCACTTTTTGCACTTGTGTTGGTGCAGGAAATCACTTTTGCACTTGTATTAGTGTGGAAAAACCACTTTTAGCACTTGTGTTAGTGTTGAAAAACCACTTTTTGCACTTGTGTTAGTGTTGAAAAACCACTTTTCGCACTTGTGTTGGTGCAGGAAACCACTTCTGCACTTGTATTAGTGTGGAAAAAACACTTTTTGCACTTGTGATAGTGTTGAAAAACCACTTTTCGCACTTGTGTTAGTGTTAAAAAACCAATTTTCGCACTTGTGTTGGTGCAGGAAACCACTTTTGCACTTGTATTAGTGTGGAAAAAACACTTTTTGCACTTGTGATAGTGTTGAAAAACCACTTTTCGCACTTGTGTTAGTGTTGAAAAACCACTTTTCGCACTTGTGTTGGTGCAGGAAACCACCTTTGCACTTGTATTAGTGTGGAAAAACCACTTTTCGCACTTGTGTTAGTGTTGAAAAACCACTTTTTGCACTTGTGTTAGTGTTGAAAAACCACTTTTCGCACTTCTGTTGGTGCAGGAAACCACTTTTGCACTTGTATTAGTGTGGAAAAAACACTTTTTGCACTTGTGATAGTGTTGAAAAACCACTTTTCACACTTATATTTAGTGTTGAAAAACCACTTTTCGCACTTGTGTTAGTGTTGAAAAACCACTTTTCGCACTTGTGTTGGCGCAGGAAATCACATTTGCACTTGTATTAGTGTGGAAAAACCACTTTTCGCACTTGTGTTAGTGTTGAAAAACCACTTTTCGCACTTGTGTTAGTGTTGAAAAACCACTTTTCGCACTTGTGTTGGTGCAGGAAACCACTTCTGCACTTGTATTAGTGTGGAAAAAACACTTTTTGCACTTGTGATAGTGTTGAAAAACCACTTTTCGCACTTGTGTTAGTGTTAAAAAACCAATTTTCGCACTTGTGTTGGTGCAGGAAACCACTTTTGCACTTGTATTAGTGTGGAAAAAACACTTTTTGCACTGTGATAGTGTTGAAAAACCACTTTTCGCACTTGTGTTAGTGTTAAAAAACCAATTTACGCACTTGTGTTGGTGCAGGAAACCACTTTTGCACTTGTATTAGTGTGGAAAAACCACCTTTCACACTTGTGTTAGTGTTGAAAAACCACTTTTCACACTTGTGTGGGTGCAGGAAACCACTTTTGCACTTGTATTAGTGTGGAAAACTACTTTTCGCACTTATGTTAGTGTTGAAAAACCACTTTTCGCACTTGTGTTAGTGTTGAAAAACCACTTTTCGCACTTGTGTTGGTGCAGGAAACCACTTTTGCACTTGTATTAGTGTGGAAAAAACACTTTTTGCAGTTGGGATAGTGTTGAAAAACCACTTTTCGCACTTGTATTAGTGTTGAAAAACCACTTTTCGCACTTGTGTGGGTGCAGGAAACCACTTTTGCACTTGTATTAGTGTGGAAAAACCACTTTTCGCACTTGTGTTAGTGTTGAAAAACCACTTTTCACACTTGTGTTAGTGTTGAAAAACCACTTTTCGCACTTGTGTTGGTGCAGTAAACCACTTTTGCACTTGTATTAGTGTGGAAAAAACACTTTTTGCACTTGTGATAGTGTTGAAAAACCACTTTTCGCACTTGTGTTAGTGTTGAAAAACCACTTTTCGCACTTGTGTTGGTGCAGGAAACCACTTTGCACTTGTAGTAGTGTGGAAAAAACACTTTTTGCACTTGTGATAGTGTTGAAAAACCACTTTTCGCACCTGTGTTAGTGTTGAAAAACCACTTTTCGCACTTGTGATGGTGCAGGAAACCACTTTTGCACTTGTATTAGTGTGGAAAAAACACTTTTCGCACTTGTGTTGGTGTTGAAAAACCACTTTTCGCACTTGTGTTAGTGTTGAAAAACCACATTTCGCACTTGTGTTGGTGCAGGAAACCACTTTTGCACTTGTATTAGTGTGGAAAAAACACTTTTTGCACTTGTGATAGTGTTGAAAAACCACTTTTCGCACTTGTGTTAGTGTTGAAAAACCACTTTTCGCACTTGTGTTGGTGCAGGAAACCACCTTTGCACTTGTATTAGTGTGGAAAAACCACTTTTTGCACTTGTGTTAGTGTTGAAAAACCACTTTTCGCACTTGTGTTGGTGCAGGAAACCACTTTTGCACTTGTATTAGTGTGGAAAAAACACTTTTTGCACTTGTGATAGTGTTGAAAAACCACTTTTCGCACTTGTGTTAGTGTTGAAAAACCACTTTTCGCACTTGTGTTGGTGCAGGAAACCACCTTTGCACTTGTATTAGTGTGGAAAAACCACTTTTCGCACTTGTGTTAGTGTTGAAAAACCACTTTTTGCACTTGTGTTAGTGTTGAAAAACCACTTTTCGCACTTGTGTTGGTGCAGGAAACCACTTTTGCACTTGTATTAGTGTGGAAAAAACACTTTTTGCACTTGTGATAGTGTTGAAAAACCACTTTTCACACTTATATTTAGTGTTGAAAAACCACTTTTCGCACTTGTGTTAGTGTTGAAAAACCACTTTTCGCACTTGTGTTGGTGCAGGAAATCACATTTGCACTTGTATTAGTGTGGAAAAACCACTTTTCGCACTTGTGTTAGTGTTGAAAAACCACTTTTCACACTTGTGTTAGTGTTGAAAAACCACTTTTCGCACTTGTGTTGGTGCAGTAAACCACTTTTGCACTTGTATTAGTGTGGAAAAAACACTTTTTGCACTTGTGATAGTGTTGAAAAACCACTTTTCGCACTTGTGTTAGTGTTGAAAAACCACTTTTCGCACTTGTGTTGGTGCAGGAAACCACTTTTGCACTTGTATTAGTGTGGAAAAAACACTTTTTGCACTTGTGATAGTGTTGAAAAACCACTTTTCACACTTATATTTAGTGTTGAAAAACCACTTTTCGCACTTGTGTTAGTGTTGAAAAACCACTTTTCGCACTTGTGTTGGTGCAGGAAATCACATTTGCACTTGTATTAGTGTGGAAAAACCACTTTTCGCACTTGTGTTAGTGTTGAAAAACCACTTTTCACACTTGTGTTAGTGTTGAAAAACCACTTTTCGCACTTGTGTTGGTGCAGTAAACCACTTTTGCACTTGTATTAGTGTGGAAAAAACACTTTTTGCACTTGTGATAGTGTTGAAAAACCACTTTTCGCACTTGTGTTAGTGTTGAAAAACCACTTTTCGCACTTGTGTTGGTGCAGGAAACCACTTTTGCACTTGTAGTAGTGTGGAAAAAACACTTTTTGCACTTGTGATAGTGTTGAAAAACCACTTTTCGCACCTGTGTTAGTGTTGAAAAACCACTTTTCGCACTTGTGATGGTGCAGGAAACCACTTTTGCACTTGTATTAGTGTGGAAAAAACACTTTTCGCACTTGTGTTGGTGTTGAAAAACCACTTTTCGCACTTGTGTTAGTGTTGAAAAACCACATTTCGCACTTGTGTTGGTGCAGGAAACCACTTTTGCACTTGTATTAGTGTGGAAAAAACACTTTTTGCACTTGTGATAGTGTTGAAAAACCACTTTTCGCACTTGTGTTAGTGTTGAAAAACCACTTTTCGCACTTGTGTTGGTGCAGGAAACCACCTTTGCACTTGTATTAGTGTGGAAAAACCACTTTTTGCACTTGTGTTAGTGTTGAAAAACCACTTTTCGCACTTGTGTTGGTGCAGGAAACCACTTTTGCACTTGTATTAGTGTGGAAAAAACACTTTTTGCACTTGTGATAGTGTTGAAAAACCACTTTTCGCACTTGTGTTAGTGTTGAAAAACCACTTTTCGCACTTGTGTTGGTGCAGGAAACCACCTTTGCACTTGTATTAGTGTGGAAAAACCACTTTTCGCACTTGTGTTAGTGTTGAAAAACCACTTTTTGCACTTGTGTTAGTGTTGAAAAACCACTTTTCGCACTTGTGTTGGTGCAGGAAACCACTTTTGCACTTGTATTAGTGTGGAAAAAACACTTTTTGCACTTGTGATAGTGTTGAAAAACCACTTTTCACACTTATATTTAGTGTTGAAAAACCACTTTTCGCACTTGTGTTAGTGTTGAAAAACCACTTTTCGCACTTGTGTTGGTGCAGGAAATCACATTTGCACTTGTATTAGTGTGGAAAAACCACTTTTCGCACTTGTGTTAGTGTTGAAAAACCACTTTTCGCACTTGTGTTAGTGTTGAAAAACCACTTTTCGCACTTGTGTTGGTGCAGGAAACCACTTCTGCACTTGTATTAGTGTGGAAAAAACACTTTTTGCACTTGTGATAGTGTTGAAAAACCACTTTTCGCACTTGTGTTAGTGTTGAAAAACCACTTTTCGCACTTGTGTTAGTGTTGAAAAACCACTTTTCGCACTTGTGTTGGTGCAGGAAATCACTTTTGCACTTGTATTAGTGTGGAAAAACCACTTTTAGCACTTGTGTTAGTGTTGAAAAACCACTTTTTGCACTTGTGTTAGTGTTGAAAAACCACTTTTCGCACTTGTGTTGGTGCAGGAAACCACTTCTGCACTTGTATTAGTGTGGAAAAAACACTTTTTGCACTTGTGATAGTGTTGAAAAACCACTTTTCGCACTTGTGTTAGTGTTAAAAAACCAATTTTCGCACTTGTGTTGGTGCAGGAAACCACTTTTGCACTTGTATTAGTGTGGAAAAAACACTTTTTGCACTGTGATAGTGTTGAAAAACCACTTTTCGCACTTGTGTTAGTGTTAAAAAACCAATTTTCGCACTTGTGTTGGTGCAGGAAACCACCTTTGTACTTGTAATAGTGTGGAAAAACCACCTTTCACACTTGTGTTAGTGTTGAAAAACCACTTTTCGCACTTGTGTGGGTGCAGGAAACCACTTTTGCACTTGTATTAGTGTGGAAAAAACACTTTTCGCACTTGTGTTATTGTTGAAAACCCACTTTTCGCACTTGTGTTAGCGTTGAAAACTAACTTTTCGCACTTGTGTTAGTATTGAAAAACCACTTTTCGCACTTGTGTTAGTGTTGAAAACCCACTTTTCGCACTTGTGTTGGTGCAGGAAACCACTTTTGCACTTGTATTACTGTGGAAAAAACACTTTTTGCACTTGTGATAGTGTTGAAAAACCACTTTTCGCACTTGTGATAGTGTTGAAAACCCACATTTCGCACATGTGTTAGTGAAGGAAACCACTTTTCGCACTTGTGTTGGTGCAGGAAACCACTTTTGCACTTGTATTAGTGTGGAAAAACACTTTGTGCACTTGTGATAGTGTTGAAAAACCACTTTTCGCACTTGTGTTAGTGTTGAAAAACCACTTTTCGCACTTGTGTTAGTGTTGAAAAACCACTTTTCACACTTGTGTTGGTGCAGTAAACCACTTTTGCACTTGTATTAGTGTGGAAAAAACACTTTTCGCACTTGTGTTAGTGTTGAAAAACCACTTTTCGCACTTGTGTTAGTGTTGAAAAACCACTTTTCGCACTTGTGTTAGTGTTGAAAAACCACTTTTCGCACTTGTGCTGGTGCAGGAAACCACTTTTGCACTTGTATTAGTGTGGAAAAAACACTTTTTGCACTTGTGATAGTGTTGAAAAACCACTTTTCGCACTTGTATTAGTGTTGAAAAACCACTTTTCGCACTTGTGTTAGTGTTGAAAAACCACTTTTTGCACTTGTGTTGGTGCAGGAAATCACTTTTGCACTTGTATTAGTGTGGAAAAACCACTTTTAGCACTTGTGTTAGTGTTGAAAAACCACTTTTTGCACTTGTGTTAGTGTTGAAAAACCACTTTTCGCACTTGTGTTGGTGCAGGAAACCACTTCTGCACTTGTATTAGTGTGGAAAAAACACTTTTTGCACTTGTGATAGTGTTGAAAAACCACTTTTCGCACTTGTGTTAGTGTTAAAAAACCAATTTTCGCACTTGTGTTGGTGCAGGAAACCACTTTTGCACTTGTATTAGTGTGGAAAAAACACTTTTTGCACTTGTGATAGTGTTGAAAAACCACTTTTCACACTTATATTTAGTGTTGAAAAACCACTTTTCGCACTTGTGTTAGTGTTGAAAAACCACTTTTCGCACTTGTGTTGGTGCAGGAAATCACATTTGCACTTGTATTAGGGTGGAAAAACCACTTTTCGCACTTGTGTTAGTGTTGAAAAACCACTTTTCGCACTTGTGTTAGTGTTGAAAAACCACTTTTCGCACTTGTGTTGGTGCAGGAAACCACTTCTACACTTGTATTAGTGTGGAAAAAACACTTTTTGCACTTGTGATAGTGTTGAAAAACCACTTTTCGCACTTGTGTTAGTGTTGAAAAACCACTTTTCGCACTTGTGTTAGTGTTGAAAAACCACTTTTCGCACTTGTGCTGGTGCAGGAAACCACTTTTGCACTTGTATTAGTGTGGAAAAAACACTTTTTGCACTTGTGATAGTGTTGAAAAACCACTTTTCGCACTTGTATTAGTGTTGAAAAACCACATTTCGCACTTGTGTTAGTGTTGAAAAACCACTTTTTGCACTTGTGTTGGTGCAGGAAATCACTTTTGCACTTGTATTAGTGTGGAAAAACCACTTTTAGCACTTGTGTTAGTGTTGAAAAACCACTTTTTGCACTTGTGTTAGTGTTGAAAAACCACTTTTCGCACTTGTGTTGGTGCAGGAAACCACTTCTGCACTTGTATTAGTGTGGAAAAAACACTTTTTGCACTTGTGATAGTGTTGAAAAACCACTTTTCGCACTTGTGTTAGTGTTAAAAAACCAATTTTCGCACTTGTGTTGGTGCAGGAAACCACTTTTGCACTTGTATTAGTGTGGAAAAAACACTTTTTGCACTTGTGATAGTGTTGAAAAACCACTTTTCACACTTATATTTAGTGTTGAAAAACCACTTTTCGCACTTGTGTTAGTGTTGAAAAACCACTTTTCGCACTTGTGTTGGTGCAGGAAATCACATTTGCACTTGTATTAGTGTGGAAAAACCACTTTTCGCACTTGTGTTAGTGTTGAAAAACCACTTTTCGCACTTGTGTTAGTGTTGAAAAACCACTTTTCGCACTTGTGTTGGTGCAGGAAACCACTTCTGCACTTGTATTAGTGTGGAAAAAACACTTTTTGCACTTGTGATAGTGTTGAAAAACCACTTTTCGCACTTGTGTTAGTGTTGAAAAACCACTTTTCGCACTTGTGTTAGTGTTGAAAAACCACTTTTCGCACTTGTGTTGGTGCAGGAAATCACTTTTGCACTTGTATTAGTGTGGAAAAACCACTTTTAGCACTTGTGTTAGTGTTGAAAAACCACTTTTTGCACTTGTGTTAGTGTTGAAAAACCACTTTTCGCACTTGTGTTGGTGCAGGAAACCACTTCTGCACTTGTATTAGTGTGGAAAAAACACTTTTTGCACTTGTGATAGTGTTGAAAAACCACTTTTCGCACTTGTGTTAGTGTTAAAAAACCAATTTTCGCACTTGTGTTGGTGCAGGAAACCACTTTTGCACTTGTATTAGTGTGGAAAAAACACTTTTTGCACTGTGATAGTGTTGAAAAACTACTTTTCGCACTTGTGTTAGTGTTAAAAAACCAATTTTCGCACTTGTGTTGGTGCAGGAAACCACTTTTGTACTTGTAATAGTGTGGAAAAACCACCTTTCACACTTGTGTTAGTGTTGAAAAACCACTTTTCGCACTTGTGTGGGTGCAGGAAACCACTTTTGCACTTGTATTAGTGTGGAAAAAACACTTTTCGCACTTGTGTTAGTGTTGAAAACCCACTTTTCGCACTTGTGTTAGCGTTGAAAACTAACTTTTCGCACTTGTGTTAGTATTGAAAAACCACTTTTCGCACTTGTGTTAGTGTTGAAAACCCACTTTTCGCACTTGTGTTGGTGCAGGAAACCACTTTTGCACTTGTATTAGTGTGTAAAAAACACTTTTTGCACTTGTGATAGTGTTGAAAAACCACTTGTCGCACTTGTGATAGTGTTGAAAACCCACATTTCGCACATGTGTTAGTGAAGGAAACCACTTTTCGCACTTGTGTTGGTGCAGGAAACCACTTTTGCACTTGTATTAGTGTGGAAAAACACTTTGTGCACTTGTGATAGTGTTGAAAAACCACTTTTCGCACTTGTGTTAGTGTTGAAAAACCACTTTTCGCACTTGTGTTAGTGTTGAAAAACCACTTTTCACACTTGTGTTGGTGCAGTAAACCACTTTTGCACTTGTATTAGTGTGGAAAAAACACTTTTCGCACTTGTGTTAGTGTTGAAAAACCACTTTTCGCACTTGTGTTAGTGTTGAAAAACCACTTTTTTCGCACTTGTGTTAGTGTTGAAAAACCACTTTTCGCACTTGTGCTGGTGCAGGAAACCACTTTTGCACTTGTATTAGTGTGGAAAAAACACTTTTTGCACTTGTGATAGTGTTGAAAAACCACTTTTCGCACTTGTATTAGTGTTGAAAAACCACTTTTCGCACTTGTGTTAGTGTTGAAAAACCACTTTTTGCACTTGTGTTGGTGCAGGAAATCACTTTTGCACTTGTATTAGTGTGGAAAAACCACTTTTAGCACTTGTGTTAGTGTTGAAAAACCTCTTTTTGCACTTGTGTTAGTGTTGAAAAACCACTTTTCGCACTTGTGTTGGTGCAGGAAACCACTTCTGCACTTGTATTAGTGTGGAAAAAACACTTTTTGCACTTGTGATAGTGTTGAAAAACCACTTTTCGCACTTGTGTTAGTGTTAAAAAACCAATTTTCGCACTTGTGTTGGTGCAGGAAACCACTTTTGCACTTGTATTAGTGTGGAAAAAACACTTTTTGCACTTGTGATAGTGTTGAAAAACCACTTTTCGCACTTGTGTTAGTGTTGAAAAACCACTTTTCGCACTTGTGTTGGTGCAGGAAACCACCTTTGCACTTGTATTAGTGTGGAAAAACCACTTCTCGCACTTGTGTTAGTGTTGAAAAACCACTTTTTGCACTTGTGTTAGTGTTGAAAAACCACTTTTCGCACTTGTGTTGGTGCAGGAAACCACTTTTGCACTTGTATTAGTGTGGAAAAAACACTTTTTGCACTTGTGATAGTGTTGAAAAACCACTTTTCACACTTATATTTAGTGTTGAAAAACCACTTTTCGCACTTGTGTTAGTGTTGAAAAACCACTTTTCGCACTTGTGTTGGTGCAGGAAATCACATTTGCACTTGTATTAGTGTGGAAAAACCACTTTTCGCACTTGTGTTAGTGTTGAAAAACCACTTTTCGCACTTGTGTTAGTGTTGAAAAACCACTTTTCGCACTTGTGTTGGTGCAGGAAACCACTTCTGCACTTGTATTAGTGTGGAAAAAACACTTTTTGCACTGTGATAGTGTTGAAAAACCACTTTTCGCACTTGTGTTAGTGTTAAAAAACCAATTTTCGCACTTGTGTTGGTGCAGGAAACCACTTTTGCACTTGTATTAGTGTGGAAAAACCACCTTTCACACTTGTGTTAGTGTTGAAAAACCACTTTTCGCACTTGTGTGGGTGCAGGAAACCACTTTTGCACTTGTATTAGTGTGGAAAAACACTTTTCGCACTTGTGTTAGTGTTGAAAAACCACTTTTCGCACTTGTGTTAGTGTTGAAAAACCACTTTTCGCACTTGTGTTGGTGCAGGAAACCACTTTTGCACTTGTATTAGTGTGGAAAAAACACTTTTTGCACTTGGGATAGTGTTGAAAAAACACTTTTCACACTTGTGTTAGTGTTGAAAAACCACTTTTCGCACTTGTGTGGGTGCAGGAAACCACTTTTGCACTTGTATTAGTGTGGAAAAACCACTTTTCGCACTTGTGTTAGTGTTGAAAAACCACTTTTCGCACTTGTGTTAGTGTTGAAAAACCACTTTTCGCACTTGTGCTGGTGCAGGAAACCACTTTTGCACTTGTATTAGTGTGGAAAAAACACTTTTTGCACTTGTGATAGTGTTGAAAAACCACTTTTCGCACTTGTATTAGTGTTGAAAAACCACTTTTCGCACTTGTGTTAGTGTTGAAAAACCACATTTTGCACTTGTGTTGGTGCATTAAATCACTTTTGCACTTGTATTAGTGTGGAAAAACCACTTTTAGCACTTGTGTTAGTGTTGAAAAACCACTTTTTGCACTTGTGTTAGTGTTGAAAAACCACTTTTCGCACTTGTGTTGGTGCAGGAAACCACTTCTGCACTTGTATTAGTGTGGAAAAAACACTTTTTGCACTTGTGATAGTGTTGAAAAACCACTTTTCGCACTTGTGTTAGTGTTAAAAAACCAATTTTCGCACTTGTGTTGGTGCAGGAAACCACTTTTGCACTTGTATTAGTGTGGAAAAAACACTTTTTGCACTTGTGATAGTGTTGAAAAACCACTTTTCGCACTTGTGTTAGTGTTGAAAAACCACTTTTCGCACTTGTGTTGGTGCAGGAAACCACCTTTGCACTTGTATTAGTGTGGAAAAACCACTTTTCGCACTTGTGTTAGTGTTGAAAAACCACTTTTTGCACTTGTGTTAGTGTTGAAAAACCACTTTTCGCACTTGTGTTGGTGCAGGAAACCACTTTTGCACTTGTATTAGTGTGGAAAAAACACTTTTTGCACTTGTGATAGTGTTGAAAAACCACTTTTCACACTTATATTTAGTGTTGAAAAACCACTTTTCGCACTTGTGTTAGTGTTGAAAAACCACTTTTCGCACTTGTGTTGGTGCAGGAAATCACATTTGCACTTGTATTAGTGTGGAAAAACCACTTTTCGCACTTGTGTTAGTGTTGAAAAACCACTTTTCGCACTTGTGTTAGTGTTGAAAAACCACTTTTCGCACTTGTGTTGGTGCAGGAAACCACTTCTGCACTTGTATTAGTGTGGAAAAAACACTTTTTGCACTTGTGATAGTGTTGAAAAACCACTTTTCGCACTTGTGTTAGTGTTAAAAAACCAATTTTCGCACTTGTGTTGGTGCAGGAAACCACTTTTGCACTTGTATTAGTGTGGAAAAAACACTTTTTGCACTGTGATAGTGTTGAAAAACCACTTTTCGCACTTGTGTTAGTGTTAAAAAACCAATTTTCGCACTTGTGTTGGTGCAGGAAACCACTTTTGCACTTGTATTAGTGTGGAAAAACCACCTTTCACCATTGTGTTAGTGTTGAAAAACCACTTTTCGCACTTGTGTGGGTGCAGGAAACCACTTTTGCACTTGTATTAGTGTGGAAAAACACTTTTCGCACTTGTGTTAGTGTTGAAAAACCACTTTTCGCACTTGTGTTAGTGTTGAAAAACCACTTTTCGCACTTGTGTTGGTGCAGGAAACCACTTTTGCACTTGTATTAGTGTGGAAAAAACACTTTTTGCACTTGGGATAGTGTTGAAAAACCACTTTTCGCACTTGTGTTAGTGTTTAAAAACCACTTTTCGCACTTGTGTGGGTGCAGGAAACCACTTTTGCACTTGTATTAGTGTGGAAAAACCACTTTTCGCACTTGTGTTAGTGTTGAAAAACCACTTTTCACACTTGTGTTAGTGTTGAAAAACCACTTTTCGCACTTGTGTTGGTGCAGTAAACCACTTTTGCACTTGTATTAGTGTGGAAAAAACACTTTTTGCACTTGTGATAGTGTTGAAAAACCACTTTTCGCACTTGTGTTAGTGTTGAAAAACCACTTTTCGCACTTGTGTTGGTGCAGGAAACCACTTTTGCACTTGTAGTAGTGTGGAAAAAACACTTTTTGCACTTGTGATAGTGTTGAAAAACCACTTTTCGCACCTGTGTTAGTGTTGAAAAACCACTTTTCGCACTTGTGATGGTGCAGGAAACCACTTTTGCACTTGTATTAGTGTGGAAAAAACACTTTTCGCACTTGTGTTGGTGTTGAAAAACCACTTTTCGCACTTGTGTTAGTGTTGAAAAACCACATTTCGCACTTGTGTTGGTGCAGGAAACCACTTTTGCACTTGTATTAGTGTGGAAAAAACACTTTTTGCACTTGTGATAGTGTTGAAAAACCACTTTTCGCACTTGTGTTAGTGTTGAAAAACCACTTTTCGCACTTGTGTTGGTGCAGGAAACCACCTTTGCACTTGTATTAGTGTGGAAAAACCACTTTTTGCACTTGTGTTAGTGTTGAAAAACCACTTTTCGCACTTGTGTTGGTGCAGGAAACCACTTTTGCACTTGTATTAGTGTGGAAAAAACACTTTTTGCACTTGTGATAGTGTTGAAAAACCACTTTTCGCACTTGTGTTAGTGTTGAAAAACCACTTTTTGCACTTGTGTTAGTGTTGAAAAACCACTTTTCGCACTTGTGTTGGTGCAGGAAACCACTTTTGCACTTGTATTAGTGTGGAAAAAACACTTTTTGCACTTGTGATAGTGTTGAAAAACCACTTTTCACACTTATATTTAGTGTTGAAAAACCACTTTTCGCACTTGTGTTAGTGTTGAAAAACCACTTTTCGCACTTGTGTTGGTGCAGGAAATCACATTTGCACTTGTATTAGTGTGGAAAAACCACTTTTCGCACTTGTGTTAGTGTTGAAAAACCACTTTTCGCACTTGTGTTAGTGTTGAAAAACCACTTTTCGCACTTGTGTTGGTGCAGGAAACCACTTCTGCACTTGTATTAGTGTGGAAAAAACACTTTTTGCACTTGTGATAGTGTTGAAAAACCACTTTTCGCACTTGTGTTAGTGTTAAAAAACCAATTTTCGCACTTGTGTTGGTGCAGGAAACCACTTTTGCACTTGTATTAGTGTGGAAAAAACACTTTTTGCACTGTGATAGTGTTGAAAAACCACTTTTCGCACTTGTGTTAGTGTTAAAAAACCAATTTTCGCACTTGTGTTGGTGCAGGAAACCACTTTTGCACTTGTATTAGTGTGGAAAAACCACCTTTCACACTTGTGTTAGTGTTGAAAAACCACTTTTCGCACTTGTGTGGGTGCAGGAAACCACTTTTGCACTTGTATTAGTGTGGAAAAACACTTTTCGCACTTGTGTTAGTGTTGAAAAACCACTTTTCGCACTTGTGTTAGTGTTGAAAAACCACTTTTCGCACTTGTGTTGGTGCAGGAAACCACTTTTGCACTTGTATTAGTGTGGAAAAAACACTTTTTGCACTTGGGATAGTGTTGAAAAACCACTTTTCGCACTTGTGTTAGTGTTTAAAAACCACTTTTCGCACTTGTGTGGGTGCAGGAAACCACTTTTGCACTTGTATTAGTGTGGAAAAACCACTTTTCGCACTTGTGTTAGTGTTGAAAAACCACTTTTCACACTTGTGTTAGTGTTGAAAAACCACTTTTCGCACTTGTGTTGGTGCAGTAAACCACTTTTGCACTTGTATTAGTGTGGAAAAAACACTTTTTGCACTTGTGATAGTGTTGAAAAACCACTTTTCGCACTTGTGTTAGTGTTGAAAAACCACTTTTCGCACTTGTGCTGGTGCAGGAAACCACTTTTGCACTTGTATTAGTGTGGAAAAAACACTTTTTGCACTTGTGATAGTGTTGAAAAACCACTTTTCGCACTTGTATTAGTGTTGAAAAACCACTTTTCGCACTTGTGTTAGTGTTGAAAAACCACTTTTTGCACTTGTGTTGGTGCAGGAAATCACTTTTGCACTTGTATTAGTGTGGAAAAACCACTTTTAGCACTTGTGTTAGTGTTGAAAAACCTCTTTTTGCACTTGTGTTAGTGTTGAAAAACCACTTTTCGCACTTGTGTTGGTGCAGGAAACCACTTCTGCACTTGTATTAGTGTGGAAAAAACACTTTTTGCACTTGTGATAGTGTTGAAAAACCACTTTTCGCACTTGTGTTAGTGTTAAAAAACCAATTTTCGCACTTGTGTTGGTGCAGGAAACCACTTTTGCACTTGTATTAGTGTGGAAAAAACACTTTTTGCACTTGTGATAGTGTTGAAAAACCACTTTTCGCACTTGTGTTAGTGTTGAAAAACCACTTTTCGCACTTGTGTTGGTGCAGGAAACCACCTTTGCACTTGTATTAGTGTGGAAAAACCACTTCTCGCACTTGTGTTAGTGTTGAAAAACCACTTTTTGCACTTGTGTTAGTGTTGAAAAACCACTTTTCGCACTTGTGTTGGTGCAGGAAACCACTTTTGCACTTGTATTAGTGTGGAAAAAACACTTTTTGCACTTGTGATAGTGTTGAAAAACCACTTTTCACACTTATATTTAGTGTTGAAAAACCACTTTTCGCACTTGTGTTAGTGTTGAAAAACCACTTTTCGCACTTGTGTTGGTGCAGGAAATCACATTTGCACTTGTATTAGTGTGGAAAAACCACTTTTCGCACTTGTGTTAGTGTTGAAAAACCACTTTTCCGCACTTGTGTTAGTGTTGAAAAACCACTTTTCGCACTTGTGTTGGTGCAGGAAACCACTTCTGCACTTGTACTTAGTGTGGAAAAAACACTTTTTGCACTGTGATAGTGTTGAAAAACCACTTTCGCACTTGTGTTAGTGTTAAAAAACCAATTTTCGCACTTGTGTTGGTGCAGGAAACCACTTTTGCACTTGTATTAGTGTGGAAAAACCACCTTTCACACTTGTGTTAGTGTTGAAAAACCACTTTTCGCACTTGTGTGGGTGCAGGAAACCACTTTTGCACTTGTATTAGTGTGGAAAAACACTTTTCGCACTTGTGTTAGTGTTGAAAAAACCACTTTTCGCACTTGTGTTAGTGTTGAAAAACCACTTTTCGCACTTGTGTTGGTGCAGGAAACCACTTTTGCACTTGTATTAGTGTGGAAAAAACACTTTTTGCACTTGGGATAGTGTTGAAAAAAACACTTTTCACACTTGTGTTAGTGTTGAAAAACCACTTTTCGCACTTGTGTGGGTGCAGGAAACCACTTTTGCACTTGTATTAGTGTGGAAAAACCACTTTTCCGCACTTGTGTTAGTGTTGAAAAACCACTTTTCGCACTTGTGTTAGTGTTGAAAAACCACTTTTCGCACTTGTGCTGGTGCAGGAAACCACTTTTGCACTTGTATTAGTGTGGAAAAAACACTTTTTGCACTTGTGATAGTGTTGAAAAACCACTTTTCGCACTTGTATTAGTGTTGAAAAACCACTTTTCGCACTTGTGTTAGTGTTGAAAAAACCACATTTTGCACTTGTGTTGGTGCATTAAATCACTTTTGCACTTGTATTAGTGTGGAAAAACCACTTTTAGCACTTGTGTTAGTGTTGAAAAACCACTTTTTGCACTTGTGTTAGTGTTGAAAAACCACTTTTCGCACTTGTGTTGGTGCAGGAAACCACTTCTGCACTTGTATTAGTGTGGAAAAAACACTTTTTGCACTTGTGATAGTGTTGAAAACACCACTTTTCGCACTTGTGTTAGTGTTAAAAAACCAATTTTCGCACTTGTGTTGGTGCAGGAAACCACTTTTGCACTTGTATTAGTGTGGAAAAAACACTTTTTGCACTTGTGATAGTGTTGAAAAACCACTTTTCGCACTTGTGTTAGTGTTGAAAAACCACTTTTCGCACTTGTGTTGGTGCAGGAAACCACCTTTGCACTTGTATTAGTGTGGAAAAACCACTTTTCGCACTTGTGTTAGTGTTGAAAACCACTTTTTGCACTTGTGTTAGTGTTGAAAAACCACTTTTCGCACTTGTGTTGGTGCAGGAAACCACTTTTGCACTTGTATTAGTGTGGAAAAAACACTTTTTGCACTTGTGATAGTGTTGAAAAACCACTTTTCACACTTATATTTAGTGTTGAAAAACCACTTTTCGCACTTGTGTTAGTGTTGAAAAACCACTTTTCGCACTTGTGTTGGTGCAGGAAATCACATTTGCACTTGTATTAGTGTGGAAAAACCACTTTTCGCACTTGTGTTAGTGTTGAAAAACCACTTTTCGCACTTGTGTTAGTGTTGAAAAACCACTTTTCGCACTTGTGTTGGTGCAGGAAACCACTTCTGCACTTGTATTAGTGTGGAAAAAACACTTTTTGCACTTGTGATAGTGTTGAAAAACCACTTTTCGCACTTGTGTTAGTGTTAAAAAACCAATTTTCGCACTTGTGTTGGTGCAGGAAACCACTTTTGCACTTGTATTAGTGTGGAAAAAACACTTTTTGCACTGTGATAGTGTTGAAAAACCACTTTTCGCACTTGTGTTAGTGTTAAAAAACCAATTTTCGCACTTGTGTTGGTGCAGGAAACCACTTTTGCACTTGTATTAGTGTGGAAAAACCACCTTTTCACCATTGTGTTAGTGTTGAAAAACCACTTTTCGCACTTGTGTGGGTGCAGGAAACCACTTTTGCACTTGTATTAGTGTGTAAAAACACTTTTCGCACTTGTGTTAGTGTTGAAAAACCACTTTTCGCACTTGTGTTAGTGTTGAAAAACCACTTTTCGCACTTGTGTTGGTGCAGGAAACCACTTTTGCACTTGTATTAGTGTGGAAAAAACACTTTTTGCACTTGGGATAGTGTTGAAAAACCACTTTTCGCACTTGTGTTAGTGTTTAAAAACCACTTTTCGCACTTGTGTGGGTGCAGGAAACCACTTTTGCACTTGTATTAGTGTGGAAAAACCACTTTTCGCACTTGTGTTAGTGTTGAAAAACCACTTTTCACACTTGTGTTAGTGTTGAAAAACCACTTTTCGCACTTGTGTTGGTGCAGTAAACCACTTTTGCACTTGTATTAGTGTGGAAAAAACACTTTTTGCACTTGTGATAGTGTTGAAAAACCACTTTTCGCACTTGTGTTAGTGTTGAAAACCACTTTTCGCACTTGTGTTGGTGCAGGAAACCACTTTTGCACTTGTAGTAGTGTGGAAAAAAACACTTTTTGCACTTGTGATAGTGTTGAAAAACCACTTTTCGCACCTGTGTTAGTGTTGAAAAACCACTTTTCGCACTTGTGATGGTGCAGGAAACCACTTTTTGCACTTGTATTAGTGTGGAAAAAAACACTTTTCGCACTTGTGTTGGTGTTGAAAAACCACTTTTCGCACTTGTGTTAGTGTTGAAAAACCACATTTCGCACTTGTGTTGGTGCAGGAAACCACTTTTGCACTTGTATTAGTGTGGAAAAAACACTTTTTGCACTTGTGATAGTGTTGAAAAACCACTTTTCGCACTTGTGTTAGTGTTGAAAAACCACTTTTCGCACTTGTGTTGGTGCAGGAAACCACCTTTGCACTTGTATTAGTGTGGAAAACCCACTTTTTGCACTTGTGTTAGTGTTGAAAAACCACTTTTCGCACTTGTGTTGGTGCAGGAAACCACTTTTGCACTTGTATTAGTGTGGAAAAAACACTTTTTGCACTTGTGATAGTGTTGAAAAACCACTTTTCGCACTTGTGTTAGTGTTGAAAAACCACTTTTTGCACTTGTGTTAGTGTTGAAAAACCACTTTTCGCACTTGTGTTGGTGCAGGAAACCACTTTTGCACTTGTATTAGTGTGGAAAAAACACTTTTTGCACTTGTGATAGTGTTGAAAAACCACTTTTCACACTTATATTTAGTGTTGAAAAACCACTTTTCGCACTTGTGTTAGTGTTGAAAAACCACTTTTCGCACTTGTGTTGGTGCAGGAAATCACATTTGCACTTGTATTAGTGTGGAAAAACCACTTTTCGCACTTGTGTTAGTGTTGAAAAACCACTTTTCGCACTTGTGTTAGTGTTGAAAAACCACTTTTCGCACTTGTGTTGGTGCAGGAAACCACTTCTGCACTTGTATTAGTGTGGAAAAAACACTTTTTGCACTTGTGATAGTGTTGAAAAACCCACTTTTCGCACTTGTGTTAGTGTTAAAAAACCAATTTTCGCACTTGTGTTGGTGCAGGAAACCACTTTTGCACTTGTATTAGTGTGGAAAAAAACACTTTTTGCACTGTGATAGTGTTGAAAAACCACTTTTCGCACTTGTGTTAGTGTTAAAAAACCAATTTTCGCACTTGTGTTGGTGCAGGAAACCACTTTTGCACTTGTATTAGTGTGGAAAAACCACCTTTCACACTTGTGTTAGTGTTGAAAAACCACTTTTCGCACTTGTGTGGGTGCAGGAAACCACTTTTGCACTTGTATTAGTGTGGAAAAACACTTTTCGCACTTGTGTTAGTGTTGAAAAAACCACTTTTCGCACTTGTGTTAGTGTTGAAAAACCACTTTTCGCACTTGTGTTGGTGCAGGAAACCACTTTTGCACTTGTATTAGTGTGGAAAAAACACTTTTTGCACTTGGGATAGTGTTGAAAAAACCACTTTTTCGCACTTGTGTTAGTGTTTAAAAACCACTTTTCGCACTTGTGTGGGTGCAGGAAACCACTTTTGCACTTGTATTAGTGTGGAAAAACCACTTTTCGCACTTGTGTTAGTGTTGAAAAACCACTTTTCACACTTGTGTTAGTGTTGAAAAACCACTTTTCGCACTTGTGTTGGTGCAGTAAACCACTTTTGCACTTGTATTAGTGTGGAAAAAACACTTTTGCACTTGTGATAGTGTTGAAAAACCACTTTTCGCACTTGTGTTAGTGTTGAAAAACCACTTTTCGCACTTGTGTTGGTGCAGGAAACCACTTTTGCACTTGTAGTAGTGTGGAAAAAACACTTTTTGCACTTGTGATAGTGTTGAAAAACCACTTTTCGCACCTGTGTTAGTGTTGAAAAACCACTTTTCGCACTTGTGATGGTGCAGGAAACCACTTTTGCACTTGTATTAGTGTGGAAAAAACACTTTTCGCACTTGTGTTGGTGTTGAAAAACCACTTTTCGCACCTGTGTTAGTGTTGAAAAACCACTTTTCGCACTTGTGATGGTGCAGGAAACCACTTTTGCACTTGTATTAGTGTGGAAAAAAACACTTTTCGCACTTGTGTTGGTGTTGAAAAACCACTTTTCGCACTTGTGTTAGTGTTGAAAAACCACTTTTCGCACTTGTGTTGGTGCAGGAAACCACTTTTGCACTTGTATTAGTGTGGAAAAAACACTTTTTGCACTTGTGATAGTGTTGAAAAACCACTTTTCACACTTATATTTAGTGTTGAAAAACCACTTTTCGCACTTGTGTTAGTGTTGAAAAACCACTTTTCGCACTTGTGTTGGTGCAGGAAATCACATTTGCACTTGTATTAGTGTGGAAAAACCACTTTTCGCACTTGTGTTAGTGTTGAAAAACCACTTTTCACACTTGTGTTAGTGTTGAAAATCCACTTTTCGCACTTGTGTTGGTGCAGTAAACCACTTTTGCACTTGTATTAGTGTGGAAAAAACACTTTTTGCACTTGTGATAGTGTTGAAAAACCACTTTTCGCACTTGTGTTAGTGTTGAAAAACCACTTTTCGCACTTGTGTTGGTGCAGGAAACCACTTTTGCACTTGTATTAGTGTGGAAAAAACACTTTTTGCACTTGTGATAGTGTTGAAAAACCACTTTTCACACTTATATTTAGTGTTGAAAAACCACTTTTCGCACTTGTGTTAGTGTTGAAAAACCACTTTTCGCACTTGTGTTGGTGCAGGAAATCACATTTGCACTTGTATTAGTGTGGAAAAACCACTTTTCGCACTTGTGTTAGTGTTGAAAAACCACTTTTCACACTTGTGTTAGTGTTGAAAAAACCACTTTCGCACTTGTGTTGGTGCAGTAAACCACTTTTGCACTTGTATTAGTGTGGAAAAAACACTTTTTGCACTTGTGATAGTGTTGAAAAAACCACTTTTCGCACTTGTGTTAGTGTTGAAAAACCACTTTTCGCACTTGTGTTGGTGCAGGAAACCACTTTTGCACTTGTAGTAGTGTGGAAAAAACACTTTTTGCACTTGTGATAGTGTTGAAAAACCACTTTTCGCACCTGTGTTAGTGTTGAAAAACCACTTTTCGCACTTGTGATGTGCAGGAAACCACTTTTGCACTTGTATTAGTGTGGAAAAAAACACTTTTCGCACTTGTGTTGGTGTTGAAAAACCACTTTTCGCACTTGTGTTAGTGTTGAAAAACCACATTTCGCACTTGTGTTGGTGCAGGAAACCACTTTTGCACTTGTATTAGTGTGGAAAAAACACTTTTTGCACTTGTGATAGTGTTGAAAAACCACTTTTCGCACTTGTGTTAGTGTTGAAAAACCACTTTTCGCACTTGTGTTGGTGCAGGAAACCACCTTTGCACTTGTATTACGTGTGGAAAAACCACTTTTTGCACTTGTGTTAGTGTTGAAAAACCACTTTTCGCACTTGTGTTGGTGCAGGAAACCACTTTGCACTTGTATTAGTGTGGAAAAAACACTTTTTGCACTTGTGATAGTGTTGAAAAACCACTTTTCGCACTTGTGTTAGTGTTGAAAAACCACTTTTCGCACTTGTGTTGGTGCAGGAAACCACCTTTGCACTTGTATTAGTGTGGAAAAACCACTTTTCGCACTTGTGTTAGTGTTGAAAACCACTTTTTGCACTTGTGTTAGTGTTGAAAAACCACTTTTCGCACTTGTGTTGGTGCAGGAAACCACTTTTGCACTTGTATTAGTGTGGAAAAAACACTTTTTGCACTTGTGATAGTGTTGAAAAACCACTTTTCACACTTATATTTAGTGTTGAAAAACCACTTTTCGCACTTGTGTTAGTGTTGAAAAACCACTTTTCGCACTTGTGTTGGTGCAGGAAATCACATTTGCACTTGTATTAGTGTGGAAAAACCACTTTTCGCACTTGTGTTAGTGTTGAAAAACCACTTTTCGCACTTGTGTTAGTGTTGAAAAACCACTTTTCGCACTTGTGTTGGTGCAGGAAACCACTTCTGCACTTGTATTAGTGTGGAAAAAAACACTTTTTGCACTTGTGATAGTGTTGAAAAACCACTTTTCGCACTTGTGTTAGTGTTGAAAAACCACTTTTCGCACTTGTGTTAGTGTTGAAAAACCACTTTTCGCACTTGTGTTGGTGCAGGAAATCACTTTTGCACTTGTATTAGTGTGGAAAAACCACTTTTAGCACTTGTGTTAGTGTTGAAAAACCACTTTTTGCACTTGTGTTAATGTTGAAAAACCACTTTTCGCACTTGTGTTGGTGCAGGAAACCACTTCTGCACTTGTATTAGTGTGGAAAAAACACTTTTTGCACTTGTGATAGTGTTGAAAAACCACTTTTCGCACTTGTGTTAGTGTTAAAAAACCAATTTTCGCACTTGTGTTGGTGCAGGAAACCACTTTTGCACTTGTATTAGTGTGGAAAAAACACTTTTTGCACTGTGATAGTGTTGAAAAACCACTTTTCGCACTTGTGTTAGTGTTAAAAAACCAATTTTCGCACTTGTGTTGGTGGCAGGAAACCACCTTTGTACTTGTAATAGTGTGAAAAAACCACCTTTCACACTTGTGTTAGTGTTGAAAAACCACTTTTCGCACTTGTGTGGGTGCAGGAAACCACTTTTGCACTTGTATTAGTGTGGAAAAAACACTTTTCGCACTTGTGTTATTGTTGAAAACCCACTTTTCGCACTTGTGTTAGCGTTGAAAACTAACTTTTCGCACTTGTGTTAGTATTGAAAAACCACTTTTCGCACTTGTGTTAAGTGTTGAAAACCCACTTTCGCACTTTGTGTTGGTGCAGGAAACCACTTTTGCACTTGTATTACTGTGGAAAAAACACTTTTTGCACTTGTGATAGTGTTGAAAAACCACTTTTCGCACTTGTGATAGTGTTGAAAACCCACATTTCGCACATGTGTTAGTGAAGGAAACCACTTTTCGCACTTGTGTGGTGCAGGAAACCACTTTTGCACTTGTATTAGTGTGGAAAAACACTTTGTGGCACTTGTGATAGTGTTGAAAAACCACTTTTCGCACTTGTGTTAGTGTTGAAAAACCACTTTTCGCACTTGTGTTAGTGTTGAAAAACCACTTTTCACACTTGTGTTGGTGCAGTAAACCACTTTTGCACTTGTATTAGTGTGGAAAAAACACTTTTCGCACTTGTGTTAGTGTTGAAAAACCACTTTTCGCACTTGTGTTAGTGTTGAAAAACCACTTTTCGCACTTGTGTTAGTGTTGAAAAACCACTTTTCGCACTTGTGCTGGTGCAGGAAACCACTTTTGCACTTGTATTAGTGTGGAAAAAACACTTTTTGCACTTGTGATAGTGTTGAAAAACCACTTTTCGCACTTGTATTAGTGTTGAAAAACCACTTTTCGCACTTGTGTTAGTGTTGAAAAACCACTTTTTGCACTTGTGTTGGTGCAGGAAATCACTTTTGCACTTGTATTAGTGTGGAAAAACCACTTTTAGCACTTGTGTTAGTGTTGAAAAACCACTTTTTGCACTTGTGTTAGTGTTGAAAAACCACTTTTCGCACTTGTGTTGGTGCAGGAAACCACTTCTGCACTTGTATTAGTGTGGAAAAAACACTTTTTGCACTTGTGATAGTGTTGAAAAACCACTTTTCGCACTTGTGTTAGTGTTAAAAAACCAATTTTCGCACTTGTGTTGGTGCAGGAAACCACTTTTGCACTTGTATTAGTGTGGAAAAAACACTTTTTGCACTTGTGATAGTGTTGAAAAACCACTTTTCACACTTATATTTAGTGTTGAA